>NW_027508723.1:1187500-1212500 GCF_051911475.1 Siphateles boraxobius
ATCACATTCACACAAACTCTCATTAACGCGTTCACACAAACTCACTCTCGTACACACAAACTCACTCTCACTAACACACACAAAATCACTCACTTACACACACACAAACTCACCCTCACTAACACACACACAAACTCACTCTCGTACACACAAAATCACTCTCACTAACACACACAAAATCACTCACACACACACAAAATCACTCTCACTAACACACACACAAACTCACTCTCATACACAAAATATCTCTCACTAACACACACAAAATCACTCACACACACACAAAATCACTCTCACTAACACACACACAAACTCACTCTCACACACACAAACTCACCCTCACTAACACACACACAAAATCACTCTCACTAACACACACAAAATCACTCTTACACACACACAAACTCACCCTCACTAACACACACACAAAATCACTCTCACTAACACACACAAAATCACTCTCACTAACACACACACAAAATCACTCTCGTACACACAAAATCACTCTCACTAACACACACAAAATCACTCACACACACACAAACTCACCCTCACTAACACACACACAAAATCACTCTCACTAACACACACAAAATCACTCACACACACACAAAATCACTCTCACTAACACACACACACAAACTCACTCTCGTACACACAAAATCACTCTCAATAACACACATAAACTCACACTCACTAACACACACAAAATCACTCACTTACACACACACAAACTCACCCTCACTAACACACACAAACTCACTCACTTACACACACACAAACTCACCCTCACTAACACACACACAAAATCACTCACTAACAAACACACAAAATCACTCACTAACACACACAAACTCACACTCACTAACACACACAAACTCACTCTCACACACAAAATCACTCTCACTAACACACACAAAGTCACACTGACTAACACACACAAAATCACTCACTTACACACACACAAACTCACACACACACAAACTCACTCACTCACACACAAACTCACACTCACTAACACACACAAACTCACTCTCACACACAAAATCACTCACCAACCAACACACAAACTCACCCACACACACAAAATCACTCACTAACACACACAAACTCACACTCACTAACACACACAAACTCACTAACACACACAAACTCACACTCACTAAAACAGACAAACTCACTCTCACTAACACACACACAAACTCACTCACTAACACACACAAACTCACACTCACTAACACACACAAACTCACTCACTAACACACACAAACTCACACTCACTAAAACAGACAAACTCACTCTCACTAACACACACACACAAACACACACACACCTCCCTCTCACAAAAAATTCTCTCCCTCTCTCTCTCTCTCTCTCTCTCACACACATACACACACACACACACTCCCTCTCTCTCACACACACACATACACTCTCACACACACTCCCTCTCTCTCACACACACACACACACACACACACTCTCACACACACTCCCTCTCTCACACACAAACACACACTCTCTCTCTGTCTCTCACACACACACACACACACACACACACAGACACACACACACACTCCCTCTCTCTCTCTCTCACACACACACACACACACACTCTCTCTCTCTCTCTCTCACACACACACACACACACACACACACACACACACACACACACACACACACACACACACACACACACACACACACACACTCCCTCTCACAAAAAATGATCTCTCTCCCTCTCTCTCTCTCTCTCTCTCACACACACACACACACTCTCTCTATCTCTCTCTCTCTCTCACACACACACACACACACACACACACACACACACACACACACACACACACACACACACACACACACACACACACACACACACACACACACACACACACACACACACACACACTCTCTCTCTCTCACACAAACTCTCTCTCTCTCAGATTTTGCCAAGTCATGTTCCTGGATCAACATTCCTGTACATATTAAATCCTAATCCTAACCCAAACTCATCCCATACCTCCTCCCTAAAGTCAGAGGGAACTGATGTAGAAGCACTGACTCTTTCTGCAAGCCTGAACTCGTTCCTCAGATCTGATTGGCTGAATGTTGATCAAGGAACATGTTGTACTTGGTGACATCACATTCACACAAACTCTCATTAACGCGTTCACACAAACTCACTCTCGTACACACAAACTCAGTCTCACTAACACACACAAAATCACTCACTTACACACACACAAACTCACCCTCACTAACACACACACAAACTCACTCTCGTACACACAAAATCACTCTCACTAACACACACAAAATCACTCACACACACACAAAATCACTCTCACTAACACACACACAAACTCACTCTCATACACAAAATATCTCTCACTAACACACACAAAATCACTCACACACACACAAAATCACTCTCACTAACACACACACAAACTCACTCTCACACACACAAACTCACCCTCACTAACACACACACAAAATCACTCTCACTAACACACACAAAATCACTCTTACACACACACAAACTCACCCTCACTAACACACACACAAAATCACTCTCACTAACACACACAAAATCACTCTCACTAACACACACACAAAATCACTCTCGTACACACAAAATCACTCTCACTAACACACACAAAATCACTCACACACACACAAACTCACCCTCACTAACACACACACAAAATCACTCACACACACACAAAATCACTCTCACTAACACACACACAAAATCACTCACTAACACACACACACAAACTCACTCTCGTACACACAAAATCACTCTCACTAACACACATAAACTCACACTCACTAACACACACAAAATCACTCACTTACACACACACAAACTCACCCTCACTAACACACACAAACTCACTCACTTACACACACACAAACTCACCCTCACTAACACACACACAAAATCACTCACTAACAAACACACAAAATCACTCACTAACACACACAAACTCACACTCACTAACACACACAAACTCACTCTCACACACAAAATCACTCTCACTAACACACACAAAGTCACACTGACTAACACACACAAAATCACTCACTTACACACACACAAACTCACACACACACACAAACTCACACTCACTAACACACAAACTCACTCACTCACACACAAACTCACACTCACTAACACACACAAACTCACTCTCACACACAAAATCACTCACCAACCAACACACAAACTCACCCACACACACAAAATCACTCACTAACACACACAAACTCACACTCACTAACACACACAAACTCACTAACACACACAAACTCACTAACACACACAAACTCACACTCACTAAAACAGACAAACTCACTCTCACTAACACACACACAAACTCACTCACTAACACACACAAACTCACACTCACTAACACACACAAACTCACTCACTAACACACACAAACTCACACTCACTAAAACAGACAAACTCACTCTCACTAACACACACACACAAACTCACACAAACTCCCTCTCACTAACACAAACACACAAACTCACTCACTAACACACACACACAAACTCACACAAACTCCCTCTCACTAACACACACACACAAACTCCCTCTCACTAACACACACACACAAACTCCCTCTCACTAACACACACACACAAACTCCCTCTCACTAACACACACACACACTCACTAACACACACACACAAACTCCCTCTCATCTAACACACACACACAAACTCCCTCTCACTAACACACACACACAAACTCCCTCTCACTAACACACACACACAAACTCCCTCTCACTAACACACACAAACTCCCTCTCACTAACACACACACACACTCACTAACACACACACACAAACTCCCTCTCACTAACACACACACATACTTACACATACCCACTCACTAACACACAAACTCACTCTCACACACACAAAATCACTCAACGACACACAAACTCACACACAAAATCACTCACTAACACACACAAACTCACTCACACTCACACAGACAAACTCACACACAAACTCACTCACTAACAGACAAACTCACACTCACTAACACAAACTCACACACAAACTCACTCACTAACACACACAAACTCCCTCTCACTAACACACACAAACTCACTAACACACACACAAACTAACACATACACAAAACCACTCACTAACACACACAAACTCACTCAGCCTCACTAACACACACAAACTCACTCAGCCTCACTCTATAACACACACAAACTCACTCAGCCTCACTCTCTAACACACACAAACTCACTCAGCCTCACTCTCTAACACACACAAACTCACTCAGCCTCACTCTCTAACACACACAAACTCACTCACTAACACACACAAACTCACTCAGCCTCACTCTCTAACACACACAAACTCACTAACACACAAACTCCCTCCCACTAACACACACACAAACTTACACATACACAAACCCACTCTCTAACACACATAAACTCACTCAGCCTCACTCTCTAACACACACAAACTCACTCAGCCTCACTCTCTAACACACACAAACTCACTCAGCCTCACTCTCTAACACACACAAACTCACTCAGCCTCACTCTCTAACACACACAAACTCACTCAGCCTCACTCTCTAACACACACAAACTCACTCACTAACACACACAAACTCACTCAGCCTCACTCTCTAACACACACAAACTCACTCACTAACACACACAAACTCACTCAGCCTCACTCTCTAACACACACAAACTCACTCAGCCTTACTCTCTAACACACACAAACTCACTCAGCCTCACTCTCTAACACACACAAACTCACTCAGCCTCACTCTCTAACACACACAAACTCACTCACTAACACACACAAACTCACTCAGCCTCACTCTCTAACACACACAAACTCACTCAGCCTCACTCTCTAACACACACAAACTCACTCAGCCTCACTCTCTAACACACACAAACTCACTCAGCCTCACTCTCTAACACACACAAACTCACTCAGCCTCACTCTCTAACACACACAAACTCACTCAGCCTCACTCTCTAACACACACAAACTCACTCAGCCTCACTCTCTAACACACACAAACTCACTCAGCCTCACTCTCTAACACACACAAACTCACTCAGCCTCACTCTCTAACACACACAAACTCACTCAGCCTCTCTCTAACACACACAAACTCACTCTCTAACACACACAAACTCACTCAGCCTCACTCTCTAACACACACAAACTCACTCAGCCTCACTCTCTAACACACACAAACTCACTCTCTAACACACACAAACTCACTCAGCCTCACTCTCTAACACACACAAACTCACTCAGCCTCACTCTCTAACACACACAAACTCACTCAGCCTCACTCTCTAACACACACGAACTCACTCAGCCTCTCTCTAACACACACAAACTCACTCTCTAACACACACAAACTCACTCAGCCTCACTCTCTAACACACACAAACTCACTCAGCCTCACTCTCTAACACACACAAACTCACTCTCTAACACACACAAACTCACTCAGCCTCACTCTCTAACACACACAAACTCACTCAGCCTCACTCTCTAACACACACAAACTCACTCAGCCTCACTCTCTAACACACACAAACTCACTCAGCCTCACTCTCTAACACACACAAACTCACTCAGCCTCACTCTAACACACACAAACTCACTAACACAGAAGCACCAAGTCTTGCTGCAAGCCTACATTTGACAAACTGTAAACTCGTTCCTCAGATCTGATTGCATTGTTGATCCAGGAACATGTTGTACTTGGTGACATAACTTTCACACAAACTCACTCTCACTAACACACAATCTCACAAACGGTAATTTTGTATCAACCTTTTATTGTTTAATGGTGGCGGCAGTGTCTCCTACAGTTGCCAGATTTAAAGAAATAACTTTTTGTATGTCACATGAAATGATCCTGGAACAACATTCCTGTGCAAATTTTATATCCTAACCCTTTCCTGTCCTTTAAATCCAACCCAACCCATAACTCAAGCCTAAATGGTGAACACTGATGTAGAAGAAATTAACCCTTGCTGTAATCCCAAGTTTAACAAACTGTTAACTCGTTCCTCAGATCTGATTGGCTGAATGTCGATCCAGGAACATGTTGTACTTGGTAACATCACATTCACACACACAAGTTTTGTATCAAACTTTTATTGTTTAATCGTGGTAGAAATATCTTCTACAGTTTGCCAGATTTCAATAAATAACTTTTTGCATGGTCACATGAAACTTTACCCAGAACCCCCTCCTCCCCCCTCCCAGAACTGCCTGAGAATAGCAGCATCAAGCCTCAAAACCAGGCTAAATCTCCACCGGAGTGAAGAGAAAACAAGAAAACAACAACTCTTAAACACAAGTCTTTCCCCGAAGAGATTCGTGGCTTCACGTCCGCCGGCTTCGTACAAAAATGTTCAATATGTACATCTCCATGTTGTTATCGTGCATCTACAACTCGTCCTTGTCTCCCTGCTCCTCGCCCTCCTCCGGCGGCCCGCCAGCGCTACCGTACAGCTTGCTAACGATAGGCTGAACGATCTCCTCTAGCTCTTTCTTCTTAGCCTGGAAGTCTTCGAGTTCGGACTCTTGATGCGACTCCAACCACTCGATCTTCTCCTCGACCGCTTTCTCGATCAGCTCTTTATCTTCGGTCGACAGTTTCCCGCCGAGCTTCTCTTTATCCCCGATCTGGTTCTTCAGGGAGTACGCGTAGCTCTCGAGCTCGTTGCGCGCGTCGATTCGCTCCTTCAGCTTCTTGTCCTCGTCGGCGAATCGCTCGGCTTCGTTCACCATGCGCTCGATGTCCTCGGGCGTCAGCCGGTTCTGGTCGTTGGTGATCGTGATCTTGTTCTTGTTTCCGGTGCCTTTGTCCTCGGCTGTGACGCGAAGGATGCCGTTGACGTCGATCTCGAAGGTTACCTCGATCTGAGGGACGCCACGAGGGGCCGGTGGGATCCCGGTGAGGTCAAAGGTCCCTAGAAGGTGGTTATCTTTGGTCAGGGGACGCTCACCTGGAGAAACACAGAGAGTGAGAAACAGAACTGATTATTTATGTGATCTGACATCAGCAAATATGCCCTTCACTTTAGAAACGCACATGGTATCGGGCCGATATCGGTTCATATTTATCGTTATCAGCCGATATCAGTTCATATTTAACGTTATCGGTTCATATTTATCGTTATCAGCCGATGTGTTCATATTTAACGTTATCGGTTCATATTAATCGATATCAGTTCATATTTAACGTTATCGGTTCATATTTATCGTTATTGGCCGATAACGGTTCATATTTAACGTTATCGGTTCATATTTATCGTTATCAGCCGATATGGTCATATTTAACGTTATCGGTTCATATTTATCGTTATCGGCCGATATCGGTTCATATTTATCGTTTACCCCAATTATGAAGGGATTAAAGACCGATTATGAAACGGCCTTAAAAGTAGCAAAATACGAGTACGCATGTTCGTAATTGCTGTAATTCGTTAAGATACAGCGAGTTTTGGCGTCATGTTGACGCTGAAATTGTCGGCTTACCTTCGTAAACTTTGATGGTCACGGTCGGCTGGTTGTCGGAAGCGGTGGAGAAGATCTGGGATTTCTTGGTGGGAACGACGGTGTTCCTGGGAATGAGTTTGGTCATCACTCCTCCAACGGTCTCAATGCCCAGGGTCAAAGGGCACACGTCCAGGAGCACCAGGTCACCTGATCAACAGACTTCAGTCATTAACCAGCTCACACACAAAAAAAAATATCATAATGATATTTGAATATAATTTCAATATTGAGATTATGATTTTTTAACACTTAATCGTTAACTTGAGACATCATGCATTTATTGAACCTACAGCACAATAATAGTTATAATGACAGGGTTCGTACAAAGTACTTGAATTCGATTTTTTGAAATTTAAGTCCTGGAAAACAGACATTTATGAAAAGGTACTGGAATTATTGAAAGACAACATATGTGAAATAAGTTTAATTTTATCGATAAAACAATTTTACCACAAAATGAACTTAGCAGCCCATCTGATAAAGATATAGAGGCATTTTGCACAGCTATGAGTGTGATATTGCTCATAAATATCAAAGTATATGAAACAGCTTTTATTCTTCCAGTCAATCATATATTCATAAGATATAAATTAGTTTGACTTTAATAATTGAGAGGATATGACAAAGATATCGCTTTCCTTATTCAAAGTTTCCACAGTTATTGCATGTGCTGCACTTTATTTGTACCATTTTGTTTATTTACCTTTTCAAAAATTTGACAGATAATTAAGATATTGTTCAATAAGGACTTTAAGCACTACTTTTTAGCTTTAAGGACTTCAATTTAATTTTACAGTGTCTGTACGTGGTTTTTAACTGCATTATTGCGTTTCACCGGTGTTTGCATGTTCTGATTTTATAAATTTTTTAGGAATACTCAATTTTTTTTGTGCAAGTAAATGCACGCTCACATTTAGTCTAGAACTACAATAACCATCATGTTTACACACACACACCTCTGCACTTAGGATTTCTCTCAACATGAGGACAAGAGAGCTCAGTCAATAAATGGGAAAACAGTAACTAGCGTAACAATATTTTATATTGAATTATAAAGTAATGCATTACTTCACTAGTTATTTGAGTTATGTAATAGTGGTGTTGAGGAGAGATCCGACCTGATTGTGAATGCTTTGGGTGTACAGTAGTACATGACAGCGCTATATAAACGCCTCATTGTAATGCGTTTCCCCAACACTAGTTATAATGAGGGTTTTGTGGGTATTATGTCTCACCGGTGTCCTCTTCTCCGGACAGAACTCCGGCCTGCACCGCGGCTCCGTACGCCACAGCCTCGTCCGGGTTGATTCCTCGGGACGGCTCTTTGCCGTTGAACAACTCCTTCACCAGTTGCTGGATCTTCGGGATTCGAGTGGATCCGCCGACCAGCACGATCTCGTCGATGTCTGTCTTCTTCAGGTCCGAATCCTCCAGGACCTTCTGCACCGGCTTCATGGTGGAGCGGAACAAGTCCTGCACACACACACACACACACACACAGGGTTACTTTAGAGTCGCTAGTCAAATATTAGAGCATTTATTCATATTTGGAATTAGTTTTGTTTTTTTCATATTCATATTTCATATTTGTTTTGATATTTTCAGTTTCATTTTGGGTAAAGTTAATTAAAATTGTGACTTGTCATTTATATTAGTTTTAAAGTTGAACAGGTTTTAATAAATGCAAATGATTTGATAAAATGCATATATAAAAATTAATCAATGAAAAAAATTTAATGGAAATAAAGCTAAAACTGAAATGTAATAAGGCTTTATATTTTAGTTTTATTTTAATATTTCTATTTAGTTTATTTTTATTTGTTTTAGAAAGTTAGTACTACAGTAAAAAAATGAACAAAATAAACTAAAATAGAAATATAATAAGCATTTATATTTGAGTTTAATCTTTCATTTCCTTTTAGTTCAATATTTCTATTTAGTTGATTTTTATTTTAGCAATTTAGGACTTTCAACTAAAAAGGAAATACAAATATTGAAGTAGAAGTTCTCATCTAAAACATTTATATTTTTAATTTTCTTATGGGTTTTTTATATTTCAATTTTTATTATTTTTCAATTGCCTTTCAGTGTAATATTTCTATTTAGTTGATTTCTTATTAAGTTCTCATCTAATATTATACATTTTATTTCAGTTTTATTTTTCTAATATTTCTATTTATATTAGTAATTTAGTAATCAAGTACATAAATGAATAACTAGGTGGAAAAAAAAAAACTCATCTAATGTTATATTTGCGTTTTCTGTCGCTCAAACTTGCACTGTTTCGGAGAAGTCCTAATATTATACAGTTTTATTTTTCTAGTATTTCTATTTAGTTTTTATTTTAGTAATATAGTACTCAAATACATACTAAATGAATAACCCAAATAGAAATATATAAACTAAAGGAAGATTAAAACGAAGTCATCTGATCTGATATATTGGAGTGTGTTCTCACCATGTTGAGCTCCTCAAACTTGGCCCGGGTCAGTGTTTCGGAGAAGTCCTCTCCCTCGAAGAAGGACTCGATCTCGATGCGGGCCTGGTGTTGCGCGGACAGCGCTCGCTTGGCCTTCTCCACCTCGCGCCGCAGCTTCTGCACGGCCCGGTTGTCCTTGCGCACGTCCTTGCCCGTCTTCTTCTTGTAGAGTTTGATGAAGTGCTCCATGACGCGCTGGTCGAAGTCCTCTCCGCCCAGGTGTGTGTCCCCGTTAGTGGCCACCACCTCGAACACGCCGTTGTCGATGGTCAGGAGGGACACGTCGAAGGTGCCGCCGCCCAGATCGAACACCAGGATGTTTTTCTCCCCGTCTTTCTTATCGAGACCGTACGCGATCGCAGCCGCCGTTCTGTGGAGAGCAACATCAGGGTTACGATCGGTCACTACACACACACATGTGTGACCCTGGGCCACAAAACCAGTCACATGGGTCAACTCACTGAAATTGAGATTTATACAACTGAAAAAAATAAGCTTTCCATTGATGTAGGGTTTGTTAGGATAGGACAATATTTGACTGAGATACAACAAATGGTCACATTTGGTACTTGAAATGGAATAAATTTGAAATATTGCTTTTATAAAAAAAATTGTGTTTAACTTGAAACTAAAATAACTAAAATTGAAAAAATAAAACAATAAAAGTGAGATTTTTTTTTTAAAGTAACAAATTCTAGATGCCTAAAACCAACATTTCAAATTTGTTTAGTTTAACTTGAAGTACTAAAATAAATTGATGAAAAAGGAACAAAAAAAGTATTGAAATATATGCATTATTTTTTTTTATTATATAAACTGAATAAACATAACTTTTTTTTAATTAAAAATATTTATAGTGAAAAAATGAATACACTTAACTAAAATTAATAAATAAAAACCCTTAAACTTATTTTATTTCACCTAGTTGTCAATGCAACATTTCTAAGTTGTATTTAGTTAAACTAAAAAGTACTAAAATACCTAAAAAGTTAAACCTATATAATTACTACAACTAACTAAAGTCAACATTTCAAATACGTGTTTAGTTTAACTTTAAGTACTAAAATAAATTGAAAATTATTAAAAACAAATGAAAATGAAATGTTAAACCTAACTGAAATTATGTGTATATAAAAACATCTAAATTTATTAATACATATATATATGAGATATAAATTAATATATTTCTCACTTAATTCGTGTATATAATACATTATATACTTGTGGAATTATATATATATAAAAATAAAAATTATATTAATGATACTAAAATAACACAGATGTGGATGTGAACGAGACACTTACGGCTCGTTGATGATCCTCATGACGTTCAGACCAGCGATGGTTCCCGCGTCTTTAGTGGCCTGACGCTGAGCGTCGTTGAAGTAAGCGGGAACCGTGACCACAGCGTGCGTGACCTTTAACAAGAGCACAAGCCAATCAGACGTCGAGTTCGTTGCCTCAGCGTTTCCTGTGCGTGTTAAAGCTAAACCGTACCTTCTTTCCCAGGTAAGCCTCGGCGGTCTCCTTCATCTTAGTCAGAACCATGGCGGATATTTCCTCCGGCGCAAACGTCTTCATCTGGCCGGCTCCGATGTCCAGCTGGATGTGAGGCTTGTTCTTCTTCTCGATCACCTGGAAGACACGAGGAGGAGTTAAAGGGACAGTGCACACAAAAATTTAAAGTCTTTCTCATGTGGAGTAAAACGGTGCGTCTGCCGGAAGATAGTTATTATAGTCGATAAAGTTATAAATATGGATATTTTTCTAACACGAACGCATCACTTCAGAAGACCTTTATTTATCATGGATGGATGCACTTTTTTGATGGAGGGATGCACTTTTTTGATGGAGGGATGCACTTTTTTGATGGAGAGATGCAATTTTTTGATGGAGAGATGCACTTTTATGATGGAGAGATGCACTTTTTTGATGGAGAGATGCACTTTTTTGGACTTCAAAATATATATATGCCCATTCACTGCCATTATAAGGCTTGGAAGAGCCAGGACATTTAATATAACTCTGATTGTGTTCGTTTGAAAGAAGAATCTCATACACACCTAGGATCACTTGAGGGAGAGTGGTGAGTAAATCATGGGCTAATTTAAATTTTTGGGTGAACTATGCCTTTAAGCATGAAGACAAACGGGTGCATGGTAGGGCTTCACGATATGCGATAACGCATTAAATAATGCAATATTCGATACGATAATGCTTAAAGTGTGTAAAATAAACTCTTTAAAATTATATAACCTACATACATGTTTCACATTTTTTCCGTGACAAGAAAACATCTCTACAGCTTCTGAAAGTGAACAGTGTTTTACTGACGCATAAGTAGTGTTATTTTTACGGGGTTCAGGTTATTCTACATTAGTTGTAGAGTTATACATTCTGTTGATTATTTAACAGAACACAAATAATGAAATTGAAAACTAAGCAGTGTTTTATTTTTACATTGTATGAATAAAATATATCCTGATTCTTATTAAAGCTACAAAACGTATTCAGCAAACAGCAGAGAGTGATTTTCTGTCTTTTGTTCATGACCCCAGTTATTGCGATATGCATATCGCGATATATACATTTGTGATATTTTGATATATTGTGCATCTCTAACTTTGGTTTGGTTCAACACCGGTTGTACCTTAAAGGGAAAGTATTTGATGTCCTGCTGCACGGCAGAGTCGCCCCAGGTTCGTCCAATCAGACGCTTGGCATCGAAGACCGTGTTCTCGGGGTTAGAGGTCAGCTGGTTCTTCGCAGCGTCTCCAATGAGACGCTCTCCTTCGGTGGTGAACGCCACGTATGAGGGAGTGATGCGGTTTCCCTGGTCGTTCGCGATGATCTCGACACGGCCGTTCTTGAACACTCCAACACTGAAGAAACACCATGAAACAGGATGAGGTCATAAAGCTTATTAGAGAATATAATAGTTATATTAAAATTTTTATTATATATAAAATATATATATGCATAAAATGTTGTGTGTGTGTGTGTATGCATGTATGCATGTACATATATATTTTTTTTTATGTGCTTTTATTATATTGTTCTAATTAAATATATATAAAATATTTATAAAAATTAAATGTTATAAAACATTTTATAAAATATTTATATATATAAAAAGTATAAAATGTTATATTTATTTTTTAATAAAATATTTTTATAATATACTTTGTTCTAGTTAAATAAAAATATAATAAAATTAAACATTTAATTCAAATATATATGAATTAATTTTAAATAAAATTATACAAATATTAAAATTATATAAAAAAAAGAGTATTTTTTTATTTAATATTTTTATAATTATATATTTGTCCTGTTACATATAAATTTAAATGCTCATTTATTTAAAATTGTATATACATTTTAAATACATATATGTTAAATAAAAAAATAGGTTTTATATTTTATTTAATAATTTCTCTTCTAGTTGAATTATATATATATAAATTAATACAAAACTTAATTATATATAAAATGTGTATTCTTCATTAAATATATAATTTTTATAATTAGATATTTTATCCTAGTTTAATAAAAAAAAGGACTTATTTATTGAAAATTGTGTGTGTGAGTGTATTTATATATATATATATACACACAAAAAATTATAAAGAAAAATAAATGTAATAAAAAAAATATATTAAATAAAATAAAGGTTTAATATTTTATGAAATATATTATTTTTAGAGTTCTATATTTTGTTCTAGTTGAATAAAAAGATACATTGAATAAATTAAAAATGTAAATTGAATAATATATATATATATATATATATATATATATATATATATATATATATATATATGTGTGTGTGTGTGTGTGTGTGTGTGTGTTTATAAAATAAATTTATTTTGATTTATTTTTCTCCTCTTGTAAATAAATTCTATTGACTGCATATGAATTCAAATTCATTCTCACCATGAGTATGTGGTCCCGAGGTCTATTCCCACCACCGTCCCAACACTCTCCCTCTTATCATCCTCCTCAGCAAACACACTGCCGGCCACCAGCAGACACAGGCAAAGGAGGCGCATTTTAGCACAGATCTGGTCTCAAATCTTCAATTCCTGTAAAGCACACATCAAAAGATGAATGTCAAAGGTCAGAGCAGGTACATAACACAATCAGAGTCACTCACTGGATGGAAAAGTTGCCTATAATAATAATAATAATCAAGCTATACATCATGCAAAAACTCAAAGTATTATCTTCTAGATATTTTAACCCAAAATGGCATGAATTAATGCATTGAATTCAGTTGCAGCTCAAAATGCAAAAAATTTGAGAACACTAAATGCATAATTAAAGGTCATGTATCAATGGACATTTTCCAAAAACAAAACAAAAAACACATATCAGAAGCAGATATGATGGTCAGTCACTAAATCATATTCATATAGTCTCCAGTTCAACCTCGTGCGGCTAACGTTAAATCACTGATCATCAAATACTCATTACGATTGACTCCAAATATTAACAGTACTATTATTATGTAATACACACTCAAAATCCCATAACACATAAAAACACATTTATTATCGAAACCCATTTAAGATAAAGACATTGTTCCTCTTATTTCACCGGTTACTATCTAATGAATATCCATTTCTCAAGTCTATCCAGTCATAATGGCTTAATGTTATCTTTAAAGCGGTTTTTTAGGATAATAACATACATAATTCTTACCTGATAATGCAGTATTAAGCAGTAATCTCAAGGGCGTGGGCTTGAACGCAGTGAATGTCTCTTTTTCTCTCAGTGTTTCTCGTGTTTTCTGTCTCTCAAATGTAACTCATGGCTCTGCGCTCGCCTGTATATAAGCCGTCACCGCTGTCCCGTCGTGGAGCCTTGCTATTGGTCAGAGAGCAGCTCGTTGGAAGGCGCTCATTGGCTGAGCGTTGCACGCTGGCTGATGCTGATTTGCACACGTACGGGTGGTGGAGACGTCATCAGATGAGGCGAACTGGAGCGATTTGATTGGCTTACGCGAGTGACAGTCAGATAGCGAAGATTCTGGATGGAGGAGGGTCGCGTTTGAACCGGGCCAAGAAATAGAAATAGTTCGAGAGTTTTCAATTAAAAACTCGGGTTTACACATGTTACATGCATATATACATCGGCATGTGACTCTACTGTTCTCAAATCAAGATTTAAGGCTTGGAATATATGGAGGTCTCAGTCAATTTATTTTCAAACGAGGAAAATTGTTTAAAAGCAACTGTACATTATCTTCCTTATTGCATTGCTGCAAAACGAATACATTAATATATGGACATGAAAGTTTGATTTGAGTGTAAATTAGTTAGTATGGTGTGAGAACAGTGTCATAATATGAGAAACTCACTTGACTATGATAAATTATAGTTATGCCTCCTATAAAAATGTTTGACCATATATCAAACACTATAATATTCAGCTTATATAACCATTGAGGGTCAATGAGGAATCTGTGTGTGTAAAAATATGGCACATTCTCAATTATATTTCTGTGGTTTGGACGGTGACTCATTGGGCAGAGTATTAGCAAAACTATATGCATACAAAAAACAAATGAATTTCTGTCATGTAATGATGCAATGATAAGGAAACACCTGACAGTGTTTTTCAGTATGTTTCAACTGAGTGAAAATTACACAAGTATTACTGCATTCATTCTAAATGATCTAGTGTTTGTAGGGTTTTTGACATATTTTGACCAATTAACCTGATCAATATACATTTCTGAATTTATCGTTTTGTATTTGTTATTTCATATTCCAACCGCAAAAGATTATTTACAGGGTAAGTAGTTATACTGTCATCATGTCATTCACTGAACTAGTGTGTGGAAATAATTCGGATTTTCAACCACTAGCTTGTCTGCTAAAATATGATTCCAATCTGGATGTTTTTTTACAATACAGTTTTTTCATGGAAAGTCCCAGAGTAGAAATTCAAGTAGTTCGGTTCACTTGGTTCATTTGGTCCGGACCAAAAACACCTCAAAATATTTAGTCCTGGTCCGCTTAGCGTTCTCATTGACTTTTTAACACCAAACCTAAAGATACAGAATCTAAAGGCATAGGGATATGTTCATTACCTGATTGGTCAGTTTTGATTGTGACTTGTGTCTTTTATTAGGTATATTTCACAATGTAACTTACCAAACATCCAAAACAATGCTGTGTTCTGGGCTAAATGTGCTTGGTGTATGTGCGTAGCCTACATATGATGGTATTCTGACCAGCTGACTGAGTAAAGGAGTCAAAACAACAGCAGGAATCACACAAACAAACACAAACAAAGATCTACAAACATGTATGACCTTTTTAAGGTCGCACCTTGTGACATCATGTTCTGTTTTTGGTTCGTTTACATGTCTTTAGTCTGTGTTGCATTCATATCTCATTCGATCCACACCAGAGTTCACTTGGAAGTATTTTTCAGCCGTATAGGTCCGCTGTTCGGAGAGTAGGGTTGGGTTTACACTTATTCAAATGAACCATATTAAGAGAGGTAACCGCACCAGGGTTTGTTTTAATTTAACCAAACATGCCAAGTGTGAACACATCCAAAGTAACACCACATTTCTGAGGACTTTCATTACAAATTAAAGCTAGGGTGATAAAGTTAAGGTAGAATACTTATCTGATCTAGCCTATAGAGGGTTCAATCAATTAATTTTCAATTGAAGAAAATGGTGTCTGAATTGCGTCATTTAATCTAACTAGGGATGCACCGATATCTACATTTTTGGCCGATACCAATAATTCTTTATATTTAAAAGCCGATAACCAATATATTGGGCCGAAAAATTTAAATCCACATTTTTATATAATTTTTGAGAGCCTCGTTACAAAAACAAAAGTTTCACCATTAAAATCCATGTCGCAAACACACAATTACAACGTTATCATTATAATTTTATAGCCGACATGACAGACTTGCGCTGCACATGTCATTCTTTACTGTATTTTCCTTTTTTGAAATGATTTCAATCATATTTCAAGCAATTCAAAGCCATCATGTTGAACAGTGCGCATCTGAAACGTCTCAGCTGAGGGATCAATCCATCATTTATCGGTTTTAAGATATCAGACAAATTTTCTTATCGGGCCGATTACGATAACATTAAAAATTTACATATATCAGCCGATACCAATATTCTGGTCGATATATATCGTGCATCCCTTAATCTAACCAATGTCAAAAACAAAGAATAAAGCAGAAAAAAGCAAACATATACAAAGATAAAAACTGTAGAGCACAACTTGTCGTTTATTGACTTGCAGATGTGCAACAATACAGTCATTTCATCAGAACACTACAGTGCAGAAACATGAGGCGTAGGTGGAGTAAGACCTGGTTGTTTATACATGTAGCTAAATTAAATTAGTCTATTTTTTGGAGCCCGTACCACTGAATATCTTGCAGTGCATATAGGCGAGTTTCTCGGCATGTGAACGTCGCAATAAGGGAAACCATTCCCAATGCGGCAACTCTACGACTGTGTACCCGGACAGAACGAGTTGCCTTCGCTTCAATGCATGAAATCCAAGCAGTTGCTCAGTCCTGTAGCAATACTGATTCCTATTCGTCACTTGAACAGCAAGTCTGTGAATAGATGGTTTAGAAGACTCATCCGTGTGAGATGAGCGCTTCCCAGATTTGGTCAACGCCATCAGAAGATTGTCCGTCAAGTCGGCACCCACACTGAAAATGCTTTCTCTCACATGGACCGGTTTAACAGTGGGAACCACTGGCTTTTGGAGGAACATGTTGGACGGCTGCACTGGAATCTTCTGGGAATTAATTAGTTGAGCGAGTAGGTTGTCAGTTATGGATACTCCAGAGAGTGTCTGTTGCCAGTTTTGAGAGGCGGGATTTTGCCGACAAGGTTCGGGGGAAACAGGAATAGGTTGGTCGTTTTGGTCCAAGTGCACTTCTAGGTCAATAGAGCGCAAATGCGGAAGAATCATGTGCTTGCGCACAAACATCTCTCCACCTAGAAGTTTCCGCAACACAGCTTCAGCCTCAAGCATCTCAGGCCTACGACAGATATCCGATTGAGCAAAATCCCAGAGTTGCTTGGTCACTTCTTCCCTCATTGCGTGGCTAAGTCTTGGGATTGTCGACTCGGGCAACTCCAAGCCAACAGTTCCATCTAAAGTGAACAAGTCTTTCTTCAACTCAAGCTCCTTGGAATTGTAAGTTTTGTTCACGAACTCTGCGCTTAAAGCCAGACTGAGCAAGTCTTGGGGGAAGAGACCAGCAAAAGCAAGACCGAGGAGACCCGTCAGCAAATGCTCAGGGTATCGCTGAAACTCAAGTTGACGTTCTCGTAAGATCGCAGTGAGACAGGGATAAAGTTTCGGACTCTGGTTGGGAAGAACTCCTAATGTTCCAAAGGCCCAAAGCATCTTTGCAGCATCTTTACTCCTGCACCGGTTGACCACGTTGGGAAGTTGTTCGGCCACAGCCAGGAGAATCCGATTATCCCGGTAGTGAAGAGCGGAGCAAGACAAGACGACGTGCATTAGGCCTTGAACCTCCATTCTTGGGGCCCGTCGAGGCACCTCGGATCCCATGGCCTCCAACCACGGAAGATGGTCCAAATAGCTAAATCTCATAAGCTTCATCAAATTGGCGATCCCGAAATCACTCAAATCATTGACTACAGCGAGAGCCCTGTCCACAAGCCTGCGCGCTGCTCTCTCGGACAGGGAGATCTGCGACTTAAAGAGCGCTAAAGAAACAGCTTCCAGTTCTTCAGGCTTCAACTGGTTCAAATAACGCATGAGTAACGACTCAATGGGTTGAACGAGGGCATCCGGACATCTCCTTCCTTCTCCAATAACGTACACGAGTTGAAGCAGCTCTGGAAGACCCAGTTGGTTAAAGTTTTGATTCACGTTGTCAAAGAGTTTATCAAGGTACCGAGGAACAGATCGACCGAGGCATCGCCACAAGTCGGCGGCGAGAAGCAACTGGTGAAGCTCCATTTCACTTGCTCTCCGGCAGAACTCAGTTTCATACAATCCCAGTATGCTATGGGATTGAGGCAAGCCCAAGTTCACAAATGATCCCAGCGCATCTAATAATTGCGTCGACGTGAAATTGTGTAAGATTTCGGCGCTGTACCGCAGGAGCGCGTTGAACCGCGTGTCTTTCCTCACAACTGCGATCTGTTCGAGGGGAATCTGGCTGAGTTTGCACAAGAAACTAGTTGCATCTGAAGGGCTCATGTTGCTTTTTAGTTCTGTGACCTTTTCAAGGACTAACAAGGCTTTGTTGAGGTCTAAAGCAGAAGAGCGTTGGGAGACGTCATAGGTCATGTTCTGGTATTCAGGTCGACATCTTTGAAAGGCTCGAGGGTCACCGTTGACTTGTGGCTCTTTGGTGGCTCTTTCTCGGTTTGATTTAGGGTTACTGTAGTCCATGTTTGACGGCGTATTCTTGGTGCTGGAGAGCCGTTGTGAGGAGCTAATACGGTACAGGTTACGCTGTTGCTGGAAAGTTGTGTTTAAGGATGGGCTACTGGACGATTCTTCTTTAGTTTCCAAGCAGCCAGTGGTACAATAACGTGCCGTCGGTTTCTGGTAATAAGCCGAGGGCTTGTACACCAGTGTTCTTTCCGTTTTTTCTTCTTTCTTTTGTTCTCCATTTTCCACATTTGCTGACAAATGTTGGGCTCTAAAGATGGAGATAAGCTGTACTTGAGCATAAATTCGACGCTTTGCCAAATGATGAAACAGCACCGATGCAGACATCAACAGCAGACTCTGGAAAAGATCATACAAGAGATGTGTTTTCAATTTAAAGGTCAACAGTGTACTTAAAAAGAATATATACGTTTGAAATTCAAAGTAAGAATAATAGTAGTTATCCTTCTTTTGCCAAATGATTCTGTCAGATAACCTTAAACAAATTTAGTGTTTTGCTCTGCCTTCATATTTAAAATATTTCACATTTATGTAAATCCTCACATTTTCATGGTTTAATTGAACTTGTAGGGTCAAGTTAGACGTCAGTTTTTGCCACTACTGTATATCTAAAGATTATTGAAGGCGCATTAATTAAAAAAGAAATAGTAATTTGCACGGATTAATTCATTTATAATAAACTAGGGATGCAACGAAATGAAAATTTAGGCAGATACCGATAATTATATATATGAAAGCCGATAGCCGATATATTGGTTGATAAATCTAAATCCAAATTTTTATAAAAACATTTAAAGCCTCGTTACAAAAACAAAAGTTCATCATTAAAATCCATGTCCCAAACACACAATTATAATGGTTCTCATTCTAATTGTATAGCCTATATCACAGACTTGTGCTGCACATGTAACACTTTACTGTATTTTCTTTTTTTGAAGTGATTCCAATCATACTTCAAGCAATTCAAAACCATCATGTTGAACAGTGCACATCTGAAGTGTCTCAGCTGAAGGAAATAATACATTATTTATCGGACAAATCTTCTCGAGTGGATCACTGAGCTGCTGTGAGTGAGTGGAGGCGGGGCTCATTTGCATATTCATAGAACCGCGCATATTAAATGAGGCAAGGGTGTCGAGTTATATTCAAGTTATGACCAAAGGCATGACCAAAAAAAAAATTCAAGGAAAAAACGCAAAATATGTAACTTTGGTGATCAAAGATGAGTTTTAAGGGATGAAATTATTGACAACAGAGGACTTAAGGACATCAGACAAATTTTCTTATTACCGATAACGATAATAACATTAATTTCGCCAAATACCATTATGGTGGCATCCCTTACACTGCAGTTTTAAAAAGGAATGAATTGTTGTTAATTTTTTCTTGGTGTTTTTATATGTGGGTATGTGCAAGCTTTTACAGTCTTAAAGCATAAGAAAAATTATATGTTTGTCACTTTTGATTTTGATTGCATACATTATCAATGATTCCCGATTAAAAAAAAAACTTAAAAGAAACAATTAACAATTAAAAGAAAAAACTACTGAACTTTAATTTAGGAACAAACTACTTCTCTAATATTAGTTATAATGTACTGTAAACTGGATGACACCATAATCGCACAATTAAAAAAACATAACAGAATTATTACACCTTTCATCAAAAAAAAAATGTATTCGCCGATGTTCCAACTGCAATTCACAAGGCAGTTCGCGAAAATTGAGGCTTTTTCTGGTCTGCATTCATAAAAAAAGAAAGAAAAAAAAGAAGAACATCAAAAGTCAGATAACTAAAACCTGCTAAAACCTTATTTCCGTTTGGCGAAACGTCTTTACTCAACCATAAACTACTGACGTCCTTGACAGTAGCAGAACTCATTCATCTGTTAAATAACACACTGAACACAACACAGTCCGAGCGACTGTAGGATGATAAACGTACCTTCAGCGCGTGTGGGCTTCAAGTGGAGTATTTATCTAACGAGGATACATCGCAAAATCACTCACTTGTGTGCTGAATCCACATGTGAATGTGTAGTGGGCAAGTCAGATGTCATGCGCAGTACGGAAGCTCGTAAGAGACATAGTCAGTCACTGGCAACATACGAAATCGCATATTTCCATACTGTGTAGTAGACGAAAATAAGTATAAATTTACTGCCGATCAAAAGTTTGGGACCGGTAAGATTTTTAATGTTTTTCAAAAAGGCTGCATTTATTTGATTAGAAATACAACAACAAAAACAGTAATATTGTTAAATATTAGGATAATAAAAAAAAGAAAGAATATGTTTTAACATTTCCTGTGATCAAAGCTGAATTTTCAGCATCATTACTCCAGTCTTCAGTGCCACATGATCCTTCAGAAATCACTATAATATCATGATTTGAAGCTCAAGAAACATTTATGATTATTATCAGTGTTCAAAACAGTTGTGGACCTTTTTTTTCAGGATTCTTTAACGAATAGAAAGTTCTATTTCATTTATTTTATGCATTTAATGCATACTTGCTGAATAAAAGTATTGATCTCTTTTATTTCTTTATTCTTTCTTACTGTTTTTTTTTGTTTATATATATATATATATATATATAGGGCCAGATCTACAATCTAGACAAAAATGTAAGTAATTAGTCATTTAAAATAGTTGAATTCGCCTTACCTGCTTCTCATTAGTCTCATTAGAAACTGAGAAATGAAATTTGTGGTTTTTGATCATGTGCAATTTAATACATTCTGAAAGAAGTCACGAAGAGAAGAGACACTGGTATTCTTTTCTTATTCACATCTTTATTATTTAAATTAATATTTGCTAAGATATGCTTTTCTGAGCAAATTCTGCAGGAGAAAAAAAAAGAAGAAAAAATGAAATGTTTACACAAAAAAAAACCTTGCACTCATACATCTCAAGAACTGATCGAGAAACGGAAAAGACATCGGACTCTTGAACGCATGACTTTTACTGTAATATAGTCGATCAAAGGATTTAAGATTCATATAATATGTATATTATATTCCTATATTAATAGTTTGAAAAATAAAAGCTGACATGTCAGTCTCATTACTTCACAAAAGTATTCACACGCATTAGCTCGGTATATTTGGATAGAATAGGTCTGTACACATAAGGAACAGTGATATTTACATGCTTTCGTCTCTACTGAAGGACACAACAGAAGCACATAGCAGCAAATGTGTGGCGTCTGTCTCGAAACACTAGTGTCATAAAGCTGAGCGGGTCTGGATGATTATCTCTAGTTGGCTGATGATTGGAAAAAAAGAGGCACAAGCTTTCGGGGAAAAACTGGGAGAGACACTGCAAGACTCCGTTTCCCACTTTCTATTGCATTTCTATAGCGATATACGTCGAGGGAAATATAGAACTTTGTTGTGCTTGTTGCTCCAGATGCATTTCATATGCAATCCCTCATCCTTCCCTCGGGTCATTATGACCCAAAACTCTTTTTTTAATCTTTTTATTTAAGAAATTGAGTGTTTATCAGAGGACTTTTGTCTCACTTGAACCACAAATACACACGCACACACACACAAATACTGAATGTATTAGAGGAGTTTTGTGGTTGAAATTTAAAAAAGTAACAAATCCTTCCCTCGTGGGTCAATTGAATGTTTCAGTGCACATAATTCAAAATTGAAACTAAAAATGCTAAAACTTATGTCTACACGTGTATCTGAATAAATACTGACTTTAGGACCCAGAGGAAAAGCTCATTTGCTCATATAGAGATATAAGGCCATCTAGAGTTATGAAATATCATGTTATATATTATTTTTCCACAAGAGGCCGGCAAAGACACTCAATGTAAGATATTTTAAGCTGAATTAAAAGGGTTATGCATTAAAATTGAGTTAGTTTTGAATTTAAGTTGAAAGAATGTGAGGAATATGTGCTTAAACTACTATTTATTTATTAAATCTAGTAGTTTAAAAAGTAAAAATAGCAAAAAATCTCAAAAATAAGTTGCATTAAAAAATAGAAACGATACTATCAAAACGAAATAAAATAAGCTTTCTGGATAAAAAAAATGAAGTATAATTTTAGGGCTTCGGGTCATTTTGAAAAAAGATGTGCGCGGGAAGGATGAGGGATAAGAGGGAATCTGGCGTATTACTGCGCGATATAATGTAAAAATCTGAACTTGAATTTGTATAATTTCTATAGCTTATAAAGTGACATTTACAGGGTTTTTTTTACAATCGCTAGGACACATTTATCAATTATACTTATGTCACTTTTTCTAAACTCTTCACACACTGGGATAAACTGGACTATTTATCATTGCTTTGGTGCACAATACAATTAATGACAGCTTCGTTTAAAATTACATAAATGATTTTCTCACTCAAACAAAACCACCACTGAAACTCTAGTATATAATCTGCATTTTTGCATTCTGTTAAACTTCAGTTCAAAACCTAACGTAATACAAAGATAGCAATTTTCTAGAGCCTATTTTTACAGTAATACTAAATATGAAATATATTATAAATTATAACAATGCATGAACGTGAACAACACTTGTCACTTAAGTTTAAGCCTTGACAATTTAAATATTAAAGCGCAAGAAGACACGAAAGGAGCTCAATTCGTTACTCGCTGGAAAGTTGTGCGCGCAAACATCCGAAGCGCAAATACCGAATTGAGTTCGCTTTCACGTCTACTTGAACGAACAAATTCATGCAAAATGATGCGCGTCTCGGCGCGTTTCCTGGTAAACACAGCCGGTTATAAGTGAATGTAAACAGCTGAGAAAGTAAACGCATGCGTAACAGTATCCGTATATTAGATCCGTGCATTCACTCTTAAAGGGACAGTAGCCTAATATTCCTGTTTAATGTTAATAAAACAAAACAACAGCAATAAATCTCTCACTGCTCTTGACTGAATAACTTTAATTAGGATTAATCTATGTTTAATTTATACAGTAAAGACTATCCAGTGTTAACTTACATTTGATCACTTTATTCAAAGACTCTACCTGAAATATACTGTTATTTGTCGTTAATAATGTTTTAAATTTATATTAGTTATGCTAATAGTTTTAGCTGTGGTTTTAACCGTGTGAAGAGTTTTGAAAAAGTGTCCAAACTCAGTCTTGATAAATGTGTCCTAGTGATTGTAAGAAACTGTAAAGACACTGTGATAAAAGTTGTTGTATAAACTGCCACCGCTACAATAGCAAAGCACGTTTGTCCCTCGTCAGAGCCTGTAGTTCGCTAGTTAACTGGCCATGTTGGGAAAAGCATACAACCATACGAATTGTGCAATTTTTATAGAAGAGAGCACACTGCCCACCTGACTTGCCCATCCAGTGCGATAACAGAACCAGAACTTCTGGATTTGGATGCTAGTTATGCACAAAATTGTATTAAAGGTTCACTATGTAAGCGGTTACAAATTCCTTGATAATAAATTCTACTAAAGTTGGCCAAAGTGCTGTGCAGAAAAATTATCAAT
>NW_027508723.1:1215000-1295000 GCF_051911475.1 Siphateles boraxobius
TTGTCTTATTTCAGTCCAAATATCTAAAAATTCTTAAATCTAGATGTATTTTTGTCTTATTTCAGTCCAAATATCTGAAAATTCTCAAATCTAGATGTATTTTTGTCTTGTTTCAATCCAAATATCTTAAATCTTGATGTATTTTTGTCTTGTTTCAGTCCAAATATCTGAAAATTCTCAAATCTAGATGTATTTTTGTCTTGTTTCAATCCAAATATCTTAAATCTTGATGTATTTTTGTCTTGTTTCAGTCCAAATATCTACAAATTCTCAAATCTAGATGTATTTTTGTCTTGTTTCAGTCCAAATATCTACAAATTCTTAAATCTAGATGTATTTTTGTCTTGTTTCAATCCAAATATCTAAAAATACTTAAATCTTGATGTATTTTTGTCTTATTTCAGTCCAAATATCTAAAAATTCTTAAATCTAGATGTATTTACTAGATGAGTAAAATGACATAAAATATTAAATCTTGATTTCAGGGGAAATAAAAAAAAAATAAGTGAGTTGTTGCTTAAAAAAAGCAAAATTATCTGCCAATGGGATCAGAAAAATAATCTTGTTTCTGTTTGAATTAACATTATTTTTCTGACCCCATTGGCAGATAATTTTGCTTTTTTTAAGTAAGCAACAACTCACTTAATTTTTGTTTATTTCCCCCTGAAATCAAGATTTAATATTTTATGTCATTTTACTCATCTAGTAAATACATCTATATTTAAGAATTTTTTGATATTTGCTGGAAACAAGACAAAAATACTAAATAAGTAAACCATTTTCTTGCAGTGTAACACAGCGCTCAATGTTAGTTATCTATATCTTGCTACACAACCATACAAAAGTCTGGGGTCGGTCCAATTTTCTTTTTTTAAAAAGACATTAATACTTTTATTCTGCGAGGATGCATTAAATTGTTCAAAAGAGACATTTATAATGTTCTAATGCAGTTCTTTTTAACTCATCTGTGCAACAAAGTATCACAGATTCTACAAAAATAAAAACTGTTTTCAACATTAATAATAATCATAAATGTTTCTTGAGCATCAAATCATCATATTATAGTGATTTCTGAAGGATCATGTGACACTGAAGACTGGAGTAATGATGCTGAAAATTCAGCTTTGGTCACAGGAATAAATTACACATAAAAAACAGTTATTTTAAATTCTCATAATATTTCACTGCATTTTTGATCACATAAATGCAGCCTTGCACATAAAAGACCCCAAACTTTTGAACAGTAGCAAATCGGTCTCATTAGTTATGCACAGAGTATGTTTCTGGCCTTCCAGTCCAATAAACAAACGGCCTCACGACTGGCACTAAGATTTGGTCCAAAAACGGTGATGGTGTGTCGCGAGATCTTCCCTTTAAGAGAAACTCTCGTCTCTTAACTCCCGTTTTGATTGTTTTGAATGCTGCTAACAAGTATATTCTTCTTATATTCTATAAGATGGTGATTTATTAATAGCCTGAACCCAGTCTGAATTGTTTACGCCCTTAAACCCCTGAGTGCTACGTTTCCTCTCGCGACTGACTAGCGGCCAGCTCATCTGCACTACTAACCAGCCCTCGACAAGCCGATAAAGCTAAGGCTAAGGCTCATAACTACCCTGCCCTCAACCCAAACACCCGCCCTAGACAAGCAGGGCATCCTTGGACAGTCCTCGGAAGCGGTTTCGTTTTCGGATTGTACTGAATGCTATTGTAATCTTGGTTTTAGTCAGATCTCGGTGGACTCGATCCTCTCCAGTCGGGTTGGAACGGGCCACGGCGGGGCGAGTTGGTGCATCTCCGGCATCTTCTTCTTCTCTTCCACCGGCGGGGTCGGAGATGTTAGCGATATTGACACGGAAACTGGCGCCTCTGGTAAAGCCAGAGCCGGAGCGGCCATTTTGGCTCCTAGCTTGTCCACGCGCTCCTCAAGCGCCTGGTTCTTCTGTAGCATCTCAACGTAGCTTAGCTGCAACTGCGCTTGGTACTTCAGCACGCGCTCTTTCTCGTCATGCCAGGTTTGGCGTTCCTGTGCGAATGTTAGTGCTTGACGTTCGCGCTGTTGGCGCTCGAGACGTAGCTCGCCCTGCAGTCGCTCTAGCTGACGGCGAAGGTCACCTGACTCCGCCCACTGGACCTTGGAGTCGTCGCTGAGGAGCCGATCGGGAGCCGGGAGCGCCGGGAGTGACATTGGCGGATCCGAAGGGGACATGAGATGCTCTCGGCTACGGGACGCCACCAGTTGCCCCATATCGGACAGACTGGGATCGCTGGGACGACTGGAGCTGCTGCCGAGTTCACCGAGGGCCTTCTTCAGACGCGTGACCTCCGACTCGAACGCGCTCAGCTTGTCCCGCAGCACTGTGACCTGAAGACAAGGTTAAACATATCAACAACATATCAAGAAAAAGTGGGGAAAATATGTAATAGCGATCTTTCTGATATAAATGGCAATTATGAATTAAAGGTGCAGTAAGAGATTTCTCAGAAACACTTTGAAATCAATCCAAACAGACACGCCCCTCCCTTCACTACTACGCCCCCAAATGCATGAACTCGCAATGCAAGTGGAAACGCCCCCTACAGCTGATTGGCTCACTCTCTCTCCTCCCCCATCCTGAGTGGAAACGCCCCCTACAGCTGATTGGATCACTCTCTCTCCTCCCCTATCAAGAGTGGACACGCCCCCTACTGCTGATTGGCTCACTCTCTCTCCTCCCCCATCATGTGTGGACACGCCCCTAAAGCTGATTGGCTCACGCTCTCTCCTCCCACATCATGAGTTGACACGCCCCTACTGCTGATTGGCTCTCTTTCTCTCCTCCCCGATCAAGAGTGGACACACCCCCTACTGCTGATTGGCTCACCCTCTCTCCTCCCCCATCATGAGTGGACACGCCCCCTACTGCTGATTGGTTCTCTCTCCTCCCCGATCAAGAGTGGACACACCCCCTACTGCTGATTGGCTCACTCTCTCTCCTCCCCCATCATGTAGATACGCCCCCTGCTTCTGATTGGCTCTCTCTCTCCTCCCCGATGAAGAGTGGACACACCCCCTTCTGCTGATTGGCTCACCCTCTCTCCTCCCCCATCATGTGTGGACACACCCCCTACTTCTGATTGGCTCAGTCTCTCTCCTCCTCCATCATGAGTGGACACGCCCCCTACTGCTGATTGGCTCTCTCTCCTCCCCGATCAAGAGTGGACACAGCCACTACTGCTGATTGGCTCACTCTCTCTCCTCCCCCATCATGTGGACACACCCCCTGCGTCTGATTGGCTCTCTCTCCTCCCCGATCAAGAGTGGACACACCCCCTACTACTGATTGGCTCACCCTCTCTCCTCCCCGATCAAGAGGGGACACACCCCCTAATGCTGATTGGCTCAGTCTCTCTCCTCCCCCATCATGAGTGGACACACCCCCTAATGCTGATTGACTCACTCTCTCTCCTCCATCATGTGTAGACATGCCCCCTACTATTGATTGGCTACAAGAGTGTTGTGCTGCTCGGTCCGATACAACATGTCAAGTAAATGTGGGTAAAATATCTAATTGCGATCTTTCTGATAAAAATAGCAATTATGATTTAAAGATGCAATAAGCGATTTCTTTTTAGACTTTGTCTTGACTAGGTTATTAAACAGCTAATAATATGTTTGCTAATGTTACACAAACAAGCTACCGACAGACGAACACTTGTGGTGTGTAGCTCGTCCTCGCAGTGCATGCTTTTCTTACTTAGTATTTTTGTCTTGTTTCCAGTCCAAATATCTAAAAATTCTTTAAGAGATTTTAATTGGGTGAGTTACTGCTTAAAACAAGCAAAATTATCCACCAATGGGGTCAGAAAAATAATCTTGTTTCTGTTTGAATTAACAATTTTTTTTACTCCATTGGCAGATAATTTAGCTTTTTTTAAGCAACAACATAATATCTAATGTTATTTTACTCATCTAGTAAATGCATCTTGATTTAAGAATTTTTTAGATATTTGGACTGGAAACAAGACAAAAATACTAAGAAAAGCATTTTTAGCAGTGTATGTCACACAAACAAGCCCCTGACAGACGTGCACTCTTGTGATGTGTGTGTACCTCGGCCAGCATGGCCTGCAGCTCGGCCTCGCAGCGCTCCAGCTCCAGGGTCTTGGTGCAGAACGACTCTTTCAGGCTGATCTCGTTCTCCTCTCTCTCTCTCAGCTGGGCGTTGAGCTCCTTCATTTGACCCCGCAGGGCCACCATCTCTCCGGCGCGCTGCGTCACCTCAGCCTGACTGTCCCGAAGCTGCTGCTTCAGCAGAGAGATCTCACCCGCCTTCTGACACACCTGCACACAGACACACACACATGCGCGCACACATACACACACGCATACACATGCATACACACACACACACACACGCACACACACCAACACACACACACAGATTTACTGACCAAAACAGTTTAGTAAAAGTCCCCCTGTGGTGAAAATCCAGCTTTTAATGTTGTTTATATGTCTATGTGGTGTTTTTAATATGATTTAAGACAAACCATGTGTAAATTCATTAGTCGACAGCATTGCTGAGTATTTTCTGCTTAAAACTGCAGTGAACCAAAGACAGTCTCAAAAACACGGTTTGAAATCGCTGGTGTTTCTGACGTCACAAACTACCTTGTAACCAATCAGATCAACGTGTGATCGTCAACGAGTGGATCTCTGAGTTAGTGAGTGAGTGGAGGCGGGGCTCATCTGCATATTCATAGAACCGCGCATACTAAATGTGGCAAGGGTGTCAAGTTACATTCAAGATATTTTAAGGTATGACGTATCTTTTTTTCAAGGAAAAAACGCTCATATATGTCATTTTGGTGTTTAAGGTCAGATGATTTTAAGGGATATAATATGAGGCAAAATATCCTCAAAATATTATATTTTTTTGAATGAAATGATACTCTAAATAAGAAACTAATACTGCGATTGGTGGCGGTAAATGCCTTGAGTGAGTCAATTAGTTCAAACGGCTGATTGATTCTGATGCTCCTCCAGTCTGGGCTGAATCGTTTTAATTGTTTTAAGCAAAATCACACTTAATTTTTATTTATTTCTCCAGAAAACAAGCTTTTTTTTTTGTCATTTTACTCAAGTAAAAATTTTGTTTGTCAAGATAAAACAAGATTTATTTATTTTTTGTCATTTTACTCATCTAGTAAATGCATCTTGTTTTAAGAATTTTTAGATATTTGGACTGGAAACAAGACATAAATACAGAGTAAGAAAAGCATTTTTTGCAGTGTACTCTTCAGACGGACCTCCCACTTGGTCTCCTCGAGTCTGGGCAGAATATCGGCCTGTTCCTTCCTGAAGTCCAAGCACTTCTTCTCCAGTTCTTCTCTCTGAGCAAGCAGGAGCGTCATCTCGTCCTGGAGCCGGCGCTTGTCCTGCTGGAGACGCCCGATCTGGGCCTGCAGTGCATGCTGGGAGCGCTGGGCCCGTCGGGTCACCTGCAGGGGCGCGGGAACATGCTTTAGGTTGGGGTGCTGGATTTATTTTGTTATATTTATATTGACTTCACTTCACAATTTACTGAATTTTCAGCATCGTAACTGGGTTGTTGTTGGGTTGTTTTTTTTGGGGGGGGGGGGGCAATCTACCCATCATAAAAGTGCATCTATTCATCATAAAAGTGCATCTATTCATCATAAAAGTGCATCTATCCATCATAAAAGTGCATCTATTCATCATAAAAGTGCATCTATTCTTCATAAAAGTGCATCTATCCATCATAAAAGTGCATCTATCCATCATAAAACTGCATCTATATTCATCATAAAAGTGTATCTATCCATCATAAAAGTGCATCTATCCATCATAAAAGTGCATCTATTCATCATAAAAGTGCATCTATCCATCATAAAAGTGCATCAAAAGTGCATCTATCCATCATAAAAGTGCATCTATCCATCATAAAAATGCATCTATCCATCATAAAAGTGCATCTATCCATCATAAAAATGCATCTATCCATCATAATAGTGCATCTATCCATCATAAAAGTGCATCTGTTCATCATAAAAGTGCATCTGTCCATCATAAAAGTGCATCTATCCATCATAAAAGTGCATCTATCCATCATAAAAGTGCATCTATCCATCATAATAGTGCATCTATCCATCATAAAAATGCATTTATCCATCATAATAGTGCATCTATCCATCATAAAAGTGCATCTATTCATCATAAAAGTGCATCTGTCCATCATAAAAATGCATCTATCCATCATAAAAGTGCATCTATCCATCATAAAAGTGCATCTATCCATCATAAAAATGCATCTATCCATCATAAAAGTGCATCTATCCATCATAAAAGTTTATCTATCATCATAAAAGTGCATCTATCCATCATAAAAGTGCATCAAAAGTGCATCTATCCATCATAAAAGTGCATCTATCCATCATAAAAATGCATCTATCCATCATAAAAGTGCATCTATTCATCATAAAAGTGCATCTATCCATCATAAATGTGCATCTATTCATCATAAAAGTGCATCTATCCATCATAAAAGTGCATCTATTCACCAAAAAGTGCATCTATTCATAAAAGTGCATCTATTCTTCATAAAAGTGCATCTATTCTTCATAAAAGTGCATCTATCCATCATAAAAGTGCATCTATCCATCATAAATGTGCATCTATTCATCATAAAAGTGCATCTATCCATCATAAAAGTGCATCTATTCACCAAAAAGTGCATCTATTCATAAAAGTGCATCTATTCTTCATAAAAGTGCATCTATTCTTCATAAAAGTGCATCTATCCATCATAAAAGTGCATCTATTCATCATAAAACTGCATCTATATTCATCATAAAAGTGTATCTATCCATCATAAAAGTGCATCTATCCATCATAAAAGTGCATCTATTCATCATAAAAGTGCATCTATCCATCATAAAAGTGCATCAAAAGTGCATCTATCCATCATAAAAGTGCATCTATCCATCATAAAAATGCATCTATCCATCATAAAAATGCATCTATCCATCATAAAAGTGCATCTATCCATCATAATAGTGCATCTATCCATCATAAAAATGCATCTATCCATCATAATAGTGCATCTATCCATCATAAAAGTGCATCTGTTCATCATAAAAGTGCATCTGTCCATCATAAAAGTGCATCTATCCATCATAAAAGTGCATCTATCCATCATAAAAGTGCATCTGTTCATCATAAAAGTGCATCTGTCCATCATAAAAGTGCATCTGTTCATCATAAAAGTGCATCTGTCCATCATAAAAGTGCATCTATCCATCATAAAAGTGCATCTATCCATCATAAAAGTGCATCTATCCATCATAAAAGTGCATCTGTTCATCATAAAAGTGCATCTGTCCATCATAAAAGTGCATCTATCCATCATAAAAGTGCATCTATCCATCATAAAAGTTTATCTATCATCATAAAAGTGCATCTATCCATCATAAAAGTTTATCTATCATCATAAAAGTGCATCTATCCATCATAAAAGTGCATCAAAAGTGCATCTATCCATCATAAAAGTGCATCTATCCATCATAAAAATGCATCTATCCATCATAAAAGTGCATCTATTCATCATAAAAGTGCATCTATCCATCATAAATGTGCATCTATTCATCATAAAAGTGCATCTATCCATAAAAGTGCATCTATTCACCAAAAAGTGCATCTATTCATAAAAGTGCATCTATTCTTCATAAAAGTGCATCTATTCTTCATAAAAGTGCATCTATCCATCATAAAAGTGCATCTATTCTTCATAAAAGTGCATCTATTCTTCATAAAAGTGCATCTATATTCATCATAAAAGTGCATCTCTCCATCATAAAAGTTTATCTACCCATCATAAAAGTGCATCTATTCATCATAAAAGTGCATCTATTCTTCATAAAAGTGCATCTATTCTTCATAAAAGTGCATCTATCCATCATAAAAGTGCATCTATTCATCATAAAAGTTTATCTATTCTTCATAAAAGTGCATCTATATTCATCATAAAAGTGCATCTATTCATCATAAAAGTGCATCTATTCATCATAAAAGTGCATCTATCCATCATAAAAGTGCATCTATCCATCATAAAAGTGCATCTATTCTTCATAAAAGTGCATCTATATTCATCATAAAAGTGCATCTATTCTTCATAAAAGTGCATCTATATCCATCATAAAAGTGCATCTATTCATCATAAAAGTGCATCTATTCTTCATAAAAGTGCATCTATATTCATCATAAAAGTGCATCTATTCTTCATAAAAGTGCATCTATATCCATCATAAAAGTGCATCTATTCTTCATAAAAGTGCATCTATATTCATCATAAAAGTGCATCTATTCATCATAAAAGTGCATCTATTCATCATAAAAGTGCATCTATCCATCATAAAAGTGCATCTATCCATCATAAAAGTGCATCTATCCATCATAAAAGTGGAACTATCCATCATAAAAGTGCATCTATTCTTCATAAAAGTGCATCTATATCCATCATAAAAGTGCATCTATTCTTCATAAAAGTGCATCTATATTAATCATAAAAGTGCATCTATCCATCATAAAAGTGCATCTATTCTTCATAAAAGTGCATCTATATTCATCATAAAAGTGCATCTCTCCATCATAAAAGTGCATCTATTCTTCATAAAAGTGCATCTATATTCATCATAAAAGTGCATCTATCCATCATAAAAGTGCATCTATTCTTCATAAAAGTGCATCTATATTCATCATAAAAGTGCATCTATCCATCATAAAAGTGCATCTATTCTTCATAAAAGTGCATCTATATTCATCATAAAAGTGCATCTATTCTTCATAAAAGTGCATCTATATCCATCATAAAAGTGCATCTATTCATCATAAAAGTGCATCTATTCATCATAAAAGTGCATCTATCCATCATAAAAGTGCATCTATTCTTCATAAAAGTGCATCTATATTCTTCATAAAAGTGCATCTATATTCATCATAAAAGTGCATCTATATCCATCATAAAAGTGCATCTATTCTTCATAAAAGTGCATCTATATTCATCATAAAAGTGCATCTATCCATCATAAAAGTGCATCTATTCTTCATAAAAGTGCATCTATATTCATCATAAAAGTGCATCTATCCATCATAAAAGTGCATCTATTCTTCATAAAAGTGCATCTATATTCATCATAAAAGTGCATCTATTCTTCATAAAAGTGCATCTATATCCATCATAAAAGTGCATCTATTCATCATAAAAGTGCATCTATTCATCATAAAAGTGCATCTATTCTTCATAAAAGTGCATCTATATTCATCATAAAAGTGCATCTATTCTTCATAAAAGTGCATCTATATCCATCATAAAAGTGCATCTATTCTTCATAAAAGTGCATCTATATTCATCATAAAAGTGCATCTATTCATCATAAAAGTGCATCTATTCATCATAAAAGTGCATCTATATTCTTCATAAAAGTGCATCTATATTCATCATAAAAGTGCATCTATTCATCATAAAAGTGCATCTATTCATCATAAAAGTGCATCTATTCATCATAAAAGTGCATCTATTCTTCATAAAAGTGCATCTATTCATTATAAAAGTGCATCTATTCATCATAAAAGTGCATCTATCCATCATAAAAGTGCATCTATATTCATCATAAAAGTGCATCTATTCATCATAAAAGTGCATCTATTCATCATAAAAGTGCATCTATTCTTCATAAAAGTGCATCTATTCTTCATAAAAGTGCATCTATCCATCATAAAAGTGCATCTATCCATCATAAAAGTGCATCTATTCATCATAAAAGTGCATCTATTCTTCATAAAAGTGCATCTATATTCATCATAAAAGTGCATCTCTCCATCATAAAAGTTTATCTACCCATCATAAAAGTGCATCTATTCATCATAAAAGTGCATCTATTCATCATAAAAGTGCATCTATTCTTCATAAAAGTGCATCTATCCATCATAAAAGTGCATCTATCCATCATAAAAGTGCATCTATTCATCATAAAAGTTTATCTATCCATCATAAAAGTGCATCTATCAATCATAAAAGTTTATCTACCCATCATAAAAGTGCATCTATCCATCATAAAAGTGCATCTATCCATCATAAAAGTGCATCTATCCATCATAAAAGTGCATCAAAAGTGCATCTATCCATCATAAAAGTGCATCTATCCATCATAAAAATGCATCTATCCATCATAAAAGTGCATCTATTCATCATAAAAGTGCATCCGTCCATCATAAAAGTGCATCAAAAGTGCATCTATCCATCATAAAAGTGCATCTATCCATCATAAAAGTGCATCAAAAGTGCATCTATCCATCATAAAAGTGCATCTATCCATCATAAAAATGCATCTATCCATCATAAAAGTGCATCTATTCATCATAAAAGTGCATCTATCCATCATAAAAGTCAAGTCAAGTCAAGTCACCTTTATTTATATAGCGCTTTTTACAATACAGATTGTATCAAAGCAGCTTCACAGTGATAACATGAAAATAATATAACAGAGTTTGTTTCTAAAAGAAAATTGAGTCAACGTCCACCTTAACTAAGGCAGATCAATAATATTATTGAATATTAAATCATAAAAGTGCATCTATCCATCCATCATAAAAGTGCATCTATCCATCATAAAAGTGTAAATCGGTGCGTAGGCCGTCTGCCGGAAATATATTTAGTTTTAAATATGGATAGTTTTCTTACACGAACGCATTGCCTCCTTCAGAACGCCTATATTAAACCGCCAGAGCCTGTGGAGCACATTAATCATGAGTATATGCACATTAATCATGAGTATATGCACATTAATCATGAGTATATGCACATTAATCATGAGTATATACACTTTAATCATGAGTATATGCACTTTAATCATGAACTTATGCACTTTAATCATGAGTATATGCACATTAATCATGAGTATATGCACTTTAATCATGAGTATATGCACATTAATCATGAGTATATGCACTTTAATCATGAGTATATGCACATTAATCATGAGTATATGCACATTAATAATGAGTATATGCACTGTTTTAATCATGAGTATATGCACATTAATCATGAGTATATGCACTTTAATCATGAGTAAATGCACTTTAATCATGAGCAGTGTTGGGAGTAACGCGTTACAAAAGTAATGCATTACAGTAACATATTACGTTTTGCTGTAACGCAGTAGTGTAAGGCATTACTAATCAATTTTCAGTAATATTTTACTCGGTACATGTTTGGTAAGGCTTGCGTTACAACAGACTTTTAGTTTTAATTGTAAAAAAAAAAACAGCAAGACCGCCAGACATTAACGAATGAAAGATGCAAGTAGGCTAAATTACCTGTTCGTGGTCAGTCAATAGCCGCGTGTGGTGTCCAAGTCTGTAATTAAAGACTAAATGGCAGCGTCTGATATATATTTGTAAAGCGATTTATTTTTTACAGGAGTGCCGTGAGGATGATTTCGGCCTCTGTGCTCACGCTGGCCGGAGGAAAAGCGGCTAATGGTGAAGATGGCATGAAGAAGACTAGGCCTACATTCGCGAGATGGACGTATGCGCATTAGGCTATTCGTTCTGTGTTTTCTTTCTAAACAGTTAGGCTATGTTTATGTGTTATTTTTCATGTTTTCATCACGCAATCATGTTTTTGATGCCGTTGTGACGCGTTCATGTAAGGGCGGCGGCGCTGCCGATAAAGCACCTAAAAGCTGTCACAAAGAACCGGCAAAAACAATGATTATGAATATGTCAAATATAGCAAGGAGACATGTTGATTGTTTATTAATAAAGTCAAGATGAAGTTGACGATGCTGACTCGCGATCTTCGCAGTAGGCTAGTGGATGCACCAGAGAGAAATGCACATTTCATTTCATAAGCAGAGAGCAGTCTGTTTTCTTTCGTTTTAAATTGTTCTGTTTACAAGTAGACATTTCAATATAGATATATTTTTCAGGTCCGTACAATTAATACAAAACGAAATTCACTTTAAAGAAAGGCTTCGTGTCTTCTGTGTAAGGTGTCTGTGAAAGTTTTAAAGCAGTCTTTTAGTGCCGCTTCAGAGCGGTCGCGTCCGTAACGGAGAACTGTCACGTCTGTAAAATTGTTTTTTCCTCATAAATGCGAACACGAAAAATAAAATAAAATGAATATTTTATGTTCTGTGGAGAGCCAACCCTTCTTCATTAGATTTGCGCAGTGTAATTCACAGAATTACACAAAAAAAAATCGTTGCCTCCTAAAAGTTAAAGATTTTTTTTGTCACACATGACTGTCGATTTCCCTAATATTACATATAAAACGCATGTGTAGACTGATAGTTTTCTAATGTCTGGACTCGTTTCTGGGAGGAGCCTATGGATAAACAGACGTTTCAATATTTTGGTATTAATGCATTTTCTGAGAATTTTATATAATTATATAAGTTTTGACTGCAAGTCTGCAAATGTCATGTCCATAACGCTGGAATTCCCAAATTTTAAATAATTTATCCTCAACTAGTTTTGTGGTGTAGGTCTACATATTTTATAATGTTAAGTTAACTTCAAATAATACTAATAGTAATTTAAAGATGTGGTAGCATTGGATCTGGACGGGAAGGATAACGCTGGGAGTTGGAAGGGGTGTGTTGCGATTCTGCAGGTTCCTGGATCTGAGTGTCGCGATTTCGGTTTCATATCGCATATCGTTACAGCCCTAGTCATTTTAGAATGTTAAGTTCTACTTCTGTATAGTTATTTTGGTGAAAGTAACTCAAAAGTAATACAGGAGTAATGTAAGGCATTACAATTCTGAGACAGTAATATTGTAAGGTAATGAATTACTTTTAAATAACAGTAACAAGTAATATATAATGTATTACAGTTTGGAAGTAACTTGCACAACACTGATCATGAGTATATGCACTTTAATCATGAGTATATGCACTTTAATTATGAGTATATACACTTTAATCATGAGTATATGCACTTTAATCATGAACTTATGCACTTTAATCATGGGTATATGCACTTTAATCATGAGTATATGCACTGTTTTAATCATGAGTATATGCACTGTTTTAATCATGAGTATATATGCACTTTAATCATGAGTATATGCACTTTAATCAAGAGTATATGCACTTCAATCAAGAGTATATGCACTTTAATCAAGAGTATATGCACTTTAATCATGAATGTATGCACTTTAATCATGAGTATATGCACTTTAATCATGAGTATATGCACTTTAATCATGTATATGCACTTTAATCATGAATATATGCACTTTAATCATGAGTATATGCACTTTAATCATGAGTATATGCACTTTAATCATGAATATATGCACTTTAATCATGAATATATATACTTTAATCATGAGTATATGCACTTTTAATCAAGAGTATATGCACTTTAATCATGAGTATATGCACTTTAATCATGAATATAGGCACTTTAATCATGAGTATATGCACTTTAATCATGAGTATATGCACTTTAATCATGTATATGCACTTTAATCATGAATATATGCACTTTAATCATGAATATATGCACTTTAATCATGAGTATATGCACTTTAATCATGAATATAGGCACTTTAATCATGAGTATATGCACTTTAATCATGATTATATGCACTTTAATCATGATTATATGCACTTTAATCATGATTATATGCACTTTAATCACGAGTATATGCACTTTAATCATGAGTATATGCACTTTAATCATGAGTATATGCACTTTAATCATGAGTATATACACTTTAATCATGAGTATATGCACTTTAATCATGAACTTATGCACTTTAATCATGGGTATATGCACTTTAATCATGAGTATATGCACTTTAATCATGAGTATATGCACTTTAATCATGATAAGATGCACTTTAATCGTGAGTATATGCACTTTAATCGTGAGTATATGCACTTTAATCGTGAGTATATGCACTTTAATCATGAGTATATGCACTTTAATCATGAGTATATGCACTTTAATCATGAGTATATACACTTAAATCATGAGTATATGCACTTTAATCATGAACTTATGCACTTTAATCATGAGTATATGCACTTTAATCATGAGTATATGCACTTTAATCATGAGTATATGCACTTTAATCATTAGTATTTGCACTTTAATCATGAGTATATGCACTTTAATCATGATTAGATGCACTTTAATCGTGAGTATATGCACTTTAATCATGATTAGATGCACTTTAATCATGAGTATATGCACTTCAATCATGAGTATATGCACTTTAATCATGAGTATATGCACTTTAATCATAAGTATATGCACTTTAATCATAAGTATATGCACTTTAATCATGAGTATATGCACTTTAATCATGAGTATATGCACTTTAATCATGAGTATATGCACTTCAATCATGAGTATATGCACTTCAATCATGAGTATATGCACTTTAATCATGAGTATATGCACTTTAATCATGAGTATATGCACTTTAATCATGAGTATATGCACTTTAATCATGAGTATATGTACTTTAATCATAAGTATATGCACTTTAATCATGAGTATATGTACTTTAATCATGAGTATATGCACTTTAATCATGAGTATATGCACTTTAATCATGAGTATATGTACTTTAATCATGAGTATATGCACTTTAATCATGAGTATATGCACTTTTATCATGGATAGATGCACTGTTATGGACTTCAAAACAGAAACAGCCATTCACTGCCATTATAAAGCTTGGAAGAGCCAGGACATATTTTAATATAACTCAGATTGTATTCGTCTGAAAGAAGAAAGTCATATACACCTAGGATGACTTGAGGGAGAGTAAATCATGGGCTAATTAACATTTTTGGGTGAACTTTCCCTTTAAAGTGTTTATTACAACTAAATTAGTTAATGCTAAAAATGAATGAATGTAAATGAAGCAAAATTTGCGTTGCGTTTACAATGGTGTGGTCACCTGTTGCAGCCGGCCGGCGTAGTTCTGCCTCAGATCCTCCATCTCTCGTTCCCACACGCGCTGCTTCTCCTCGAACACCTGAGCGATGGCCGCCTCGCTCTGGTCCAGGTTACGCCGCATGTGGATCACCTGAGACGACGACAAAACACACCACAACACACTCTTCATTTCAGGCATAGGTGCATTCTCAAATGTCATGTGTCAGATTCATAACGCAACACATGCATCATCTGGTTTACTGACACTGACATTTGAAGGAAACCTCAGGATCTGTCCTGAAGTTTGTTAAAGCTACAACAGCATACAATTGCATGTAGTTTACGTGCATATACAATGTTTATTAACTTATTGGCAACTTCTTGGAACAATAAATACAGATTTGATTATAGCCATAAAAATGGCGGTTTAATTTATAATCAAACAATATTTCCCTGCTAAACAAAAGTATTTTTTTTTAAATGTTGCATTCATTGACTTGCATAGATTTACCTTCACACATTTATATGAATGCAATTCATCCAATGAAAAAATATTCAATGGTCTATGCAAAAGAAAATTTAGAATATTAAATAAGTAAAAATTCAATGGTGTCGGCAAAAATAAAAAGGATAAATAAATAATTATCAAATGGTGTATTAAAATTAAATAAATAAATAATTAAAATATTCAATGGTGTATACAAATTAATTAAATTAAATAGAATAAATGAAAAAATAAAATAACATATCCAATGTGTATGCAAAATAAAATAAATAAAATAATTGTTCTGTAAAGCACTTTGTTTTTTTTGTAAATGTGCTATATAAATAAAATTGAAATAAATAAAAAAATAGAAAAAATTATTTTTATACATACATATATATATATATATATATATATGTAAATACATTTTAATTAAAATTGAAAAAAGGGGAAAAAAAAAAAAATATATATATATATATATATGCATACAATTAAATAACTGTAAAAGCAAACACCATTTCTCCAGTTCCAACATTAAAATGTCAAGTTTTGTAATCTTGATTTTTGTCATTGATTATAAACAGTTTCTAGAGGTGACAAAAGACAGTGTAAAAATAAGTTTTGGCAAGTACAGTAAACCTCACTCTGTCATTCGGCAAACACTTTTATTCAAAGCAACTTTAAATAAAGACTGAATTTAACTTGCCATTTAGCCTCAGTGGAAAATAGCCACTGTGCATGCAAAATAAAATAAATATTCAATGTATACAAAATTAAAGAATATGAGTGAATGAATGAATATATAAATAAAGAGTGAAATGTAAATAGCCATTTAGCCTTAAAATAAATACCATAAATATCCAATGGTGTATACAAATGTAATACATTAAATAAATTAAATATTCAATGGTGTATCAAAAATTTAATATTCAATGGTGCATTCAAAATTAAAGAAATTAATGAATGAATATATAAATAAAGACTGAATTAAACTTGCCATTTAGCCTTAAAATAAATAAAATATCCAATGGTGTAAACAAATTAAATATTCAATGGAAATAAAAAATTAAAGAAAAATGAATGAATGAATGAATGAATATACATTAAAAAAAAGAGTAAAATTAATTTATCATATAAAAGTTGTCACCTCACTCACTTCTTCATCACAATCAGTCATTCAGCAGACACTTTTATTCAAAGCTACTTTAAATAAAGAGTGAATTTAACTCAAATTTAATAAATTAAATCAATTAAATATTCAATAGTGTATACAAACAAATGCAAATGAATGAATGAATGTATAAATAGAGTAAAATGTAACTTGCCATTTAGCCTTAAAATAAATAAAATAAATATCCAATGGTGTATACAAATTTAATAAATTAAATATTCAATGGTGTATCCAAAATGAAAGAAAATTAATGAATGAATGAACGAATACATAAATAAAGACTTTCCATGTAGGCTGGATGTAAAAGGATCATATAAAGGTTGTGTCACCTTACTCACTTCTTGCTCTCGCTCCCACAGCCGGTCCTCGAGGTCCTGGATGACGTCGTCAGAGTTCGGGGAGGGTCTCAGGGGCCCGGGGCCGTCGCTCATGTGACTGAGGCGCTGGTATGAGGACGAGCTCTTCCCCGAGGACGAGCGCCCGCTGTCCGACGCGCTGAGCCCGTTCTGGAAGCCCGGTTTATCCGGGACGCCGGTGCCGAGCCGGTTGATGTGGCTGGTGGAGGCGCTGAGGGGCCCGAGAGCCGGAGCCGGACCGTAACCGGACCCGGTGTACGTGGGAAGGCTTGTGAGAGAGTTCCTCCCGGAGTCCGAGAGGCCCGGGCCCGTGTGTGTTCCCCGGCTGCCGGGACTGTCCTGGTTCGGACCCGGTTCGGACCCGCCAGCGCCGACACCACTCGGACCCGGAGCCGAGCCGGAGCCCGTCTGAAGGGGACACACCAGGTTCTGCATGGAGTGAAAGCTCTTCGGCACCACGGGTTTGAAGGCCGACGGACGCACCAGAGAGTCACTGGTCTGAGAAGACAAACCACAGAAACGGAAGCATGAAATACACAATTAATATTTTACTATTATTTATATAATTATGTTCTTTCTTGTTTTCCAGCACAAACATCTACACATCATCGCGTGAGGGTCTAAAATGTTGTTGTTTTTTCTTCAATGAAGTGTACCGTTTTAGTTCGATAATGTTTTATATTTAATATTTTGTATTTTATGGTACTAAATTATATTTACGCTGTATTTATAAAACATTAACTTTTTGAGCATAGACCTGAAAGTTTAAACTGTGGTAAATCTTGAATGCTTTAGAGCGACAGACTGAAGTTTGATCTCTTTTCAAACACGACACTTGGCAGATTATTGCTGAAGAGAAAAAAAGTTATAAAAAGTGAACGTAAAAAAAGTTACAGAATTTTACGTTTATTGTTATGAAAAATGTGCAAAAATACTATTTTCAATTTTTACATTTTTTAAACTGAGATAATCAAAGCTATAAATCTAAACAAGTTGTGTTTTGGACATGTGAGCTGATATCTCAGTAAATGAGCGTTCAGTGAGATGTTGTTCGGCTGCAGTACCAAACGCTTCCACTAGAGGAAACTCTCTCATTCATTTCCAAAACTGCAGTGAACCAAAGACAGTCTCAAAAACACGCTTTGAAATCGCTGGTGTTTCTGACGTCACAAACTACCTTGTAACCAATCAGATCAACGTGTGATAGTCAACGAGTGGATCTCTGAGCTGAGTGAGTGAGTGAGTGGAGGCGGGGCTCATTTGCATATTCATAGAACCGCGCATACTAAATGAGGCAAGGGTGTCGAGTTACATTCAAGATATTTTAAGGCATTTTTATAACGTTTAAATATGTAATTTTGGTGATCAAAGATGATAAAAATTATAAAGGAAAGAACATTATAGAGTTAAACCGGTGTTTCTACCTGTGCATGCTCGAGTTTTTGACGATCACACGTTGATCTGATTGGTTACAAGGTAGTTTGTGACGTCAGAAACACCAGCGATTTCAAAGCGTGTTTTTGAGACTGTCTTTGGTTCACTGCAGTTTTAAGCAGAAAATACTCAGCAATGCTGTTGATAGAACCGCGTATACTACATGTTTTTTTTTTTTAAGGAAAAAACATTTAAATAAGTCATTTTGGTGATTAAAGGAATACAATTCTAAAGAGCGTTAGTACCTGTGCATGCTCGAGTTTCCCAGAGACGGGCAGTATGTTGGGAGGATTGTGGTTATCAGGTTTGGTTTTGCTCTTGTCCTTGTGCAGCGTTGGAGCTTGATGATTCCTGTCATTGTTCAACACGACGTTGTTCCCGCACAGATCCAGACTCTCCCCGCGCCGGTGCCCGTCTCTGCGCGCCCCGTTAGCGAACACCGCGTTGGTCACGAGCCTCTCGCCGTTGACCGTGTGCTGCCGGTTAGCGTTGCGAGCGTAATCCCTCTCGTCGGCGCAGACGCCTTTGGTCTTGGTGTTCGGGCCGGGGATTCGGTCGGCGCTGAAGCTTCGGTCGTCCAGGCGACGGCGGGTCGAGGCGGGGGCCGGGGCCGGGGCCGGTGCCAGCGGGCCGTTCGGGGTGGTACGGGTGCCAACGCTACGCATGGTGATGGGCCGTTGACTGGAGGCCCCGCTCCCTACGCTGCCCATGCCAGGAGCCTCGAGAGCTTCACTCCACTGCCCACACACACGGGCATGAAGGAGACGGGAGCCGGGTCACACACACTGCAACACAAACACACCAGCAGACGTTACATGCACCCCAGATTTACAGTCAAACCAAGAATTATCGAGAGAGGACACTATATTTTGCTATCGTCACTTACATAAATGAACTATAGTGTCCTCTCACCATATTTGGTGTCTGATTCATTTTTGGTCCCAAATTTTTTTTGTATGAAGAACTTTTGGGTTTAATATCTCACAGCTTACTATAGTTCATTTATGTAAGTGTGGAGAGCAAAATAAAGTTAACTGTGACAGTGAACCCTTATTGTACACTTTAACTTGACCTTGTTTTGCTGAATTTTTTCTTCTTTAATTGTTTGCCTGCAGTGTCTTGTTTTATAAAATAAGAGAAAAAAAATATTTGTAGTGTAAGATTTACAGTCAAACCAAAAATTATTCAGACACCAGTAATATTATTTTTTTACTAGTGTGTGCAGGACACTATAGTTCATTTATGTAAGTGAGGAGAGCAAAATAAAGTAAACTGTGACATATTATACCCAAAAAAATCTTCATACAGTGACTACCAGTCAAATTTATTAAAATTTGGGATCAAAAATTATTCAGAAACTTTGACCGGAGCATGTTTTGCTGAAGTGTTTGCTAATACAAGCTTTTTACACCACAGCGCTAACATTTAGTCTCAGAAGAAGAATAGTAGTAGACAGAAGAATGTTAGAGGTAGATCAGAATTAAATTAATATTATGCTGACCATTCAAGAAAAGGAAATATAGCTGTGAATAAACGACATACGTGCGTCCATTGAGAATTAGAAAAGCAGAACTGCTTCCTCCTCATGTTAAACGTTTATTAGACCTCCTTAAAAACCCCGACTGCAAGTTCTCATGCCAACAAATAAAAGAAAAACCCTGTAAAGAGCTTCTCCAGCTAAGAGTCTCGAGAGGTGCATGTAAACATCAATACGGATCTGTTTCAGCGAAACTGCACCCTGATTAATATGTTATCTGGAGTTAAACATTAACCAGTCACACAGATAATCTGACGTGATTCTGATGTGTGATCGTGGTTGTAAATCATGCAGTGCAAACTTGGCAGAGTTTACATTCAGCTTAATGTGACATCCGTTTCGAAATGGCAAAAAATCACAGTAAATCATTGAAATTTCCGATTCTGATCTTGGCCGCTTACATTAGTGAATTTTTCTTTTTTGTGTGCAATTCATGTGATACTTATGTCAATCAAACTGAACATGCATCATAACTGCAATATTTGATTTGCTCTTAGTCTTCATCATCTCACACATTAGTTGTGGTAAACGGAAGCACAAGCATGTTTGCTTGACGAGTGAGAACCAATGACGTTCATTCTCGTGTTACGCATCACGTTTGAGCTTCAGCAAGAACCAATGAGGTTCATTCTCGTGTTACGCAGCACGTTTGAGCTACTGCAAGAACCAATGATGTTCATTCTCGTGTTACGCATCACGTTTGAGCTTCTGCAAGAACCAATGATGTTCATTCTCGTGTTACGCGTCACGTTTGAGCTTCAGCAAGAACCACTGAGGTTCATTCTTGTGTTACGCAGCACGTTTGAGCTTCAGCAAGAACCAATGAGGTTCATTCTCGTGTTACGCATCACATTTGAGCTTCAGCAAGAACCAATGAGGTTCATTCTCGTATTAGGCATCACGTTTGAGCTTCTGCAAGAACCAATGAGGTTCATTCTCGTGTTACGCATCACATTTGAGCTTCAGCAAGAACCAATGAGGTTAATTCTCGTGTTACGCATCACGTTTGAGCTTCAGCAAGAACCAATGATGTTCATTCTCGTGTTACGCATCACGTTTGAGCTTCAGCAAGAACCAATGATGTTCATTCTCGTGTTAAGCAGCACGTTTGAGCTTCTGCAAGAACCAATGAGGTTAATTCTCGTGTTACGCATCACGTTTGAGCTTCAGCAAGAACCAATGATGTTCATTCTCGTGTTACGCATCACGTTTGAGCTTCAGCAAGAACCAATGATGTTCATTCTCGTGTTAAGCAGCACGTTTGAGCTTCAGCAAGAACCAATGATGTTCATTCTCGTGTTACGCAGCACGTTTGAGCTTCAGCAAGAACCAATGAGGTTCATTCCCGTGTTACGCATCACATTTGAACTTCAGCAAGAACCAATGATGTTCATTCTCGTGTTACGCATCACGTTTGAGCTTCTGCAAGAACCAATGATGTTCATTCTCGTGTTACGCAGCACGTTTGAGCTTCAGCAAGAACCAATGAGGTTCATTCTCGTGCTACGCATCACATTTGAACTTCGGCAAGAACCAATGATGTTCATTCTCGTGTTACGCATCACGTTTGAGCTTCAGCAAGAACCAATGAGGTTCATTATCGTGTTACGCAGCACGTTTGAGCTTCAGCAAGAGCCAATGAGGTTCATTCTCGTGTTACGCATCACGTTTGAACTTCAGCAAGAACCAATGAGGTTCATTCTCGTGTTACGCAGCACGTTTGAGCTTCAGCCAGAACCAATGAGGTTCATTCTCGTGTTACGCATCATGTATGAGCTTCTGCAAGAAGCAATGAGGTTCATTCTTGTGTTACGCGTCACGTTTGAGCTTCAGCAAGAACCAATGAGGTTCATTCTCGTGTTACGCATCACATATGAACTTCTGCAAGAACCAATCAGGCTCATTCTCGTGTTACGCATCACGTTTGAACTTCAGCAAGAACCAATGAGGTTCATTCTCGTGTTACGCATCACATATGAACTTCAGCAAGAACCAATGAGGTTCATTCTCGTGTTACGCATCACATATGAACTTCAGCAAGAACCAATGAGGTTCATTCTCGTGTTACGCATCACATATGAACTTCTGCAAGAACCAATCAGGCTCATTCTCGTGTTACGCATCACGTTTGAGCTTCAGCCAGAACCAATGAGGTTCATTCTCGTGTTACGCATCACATATGAACTTCAGCAAGAACCAATGAGGTTCATTCTCGTGTTACGCATCACGTTTGAACTTCAGCAAGAACCAATGAGGTTCATTCTCGTGTTACGCAGCACGTTTGAGCTTCAGCCAGAACCAATGAGGTTCATTCTCGTGTTACGCATCATGTATGAGCTTCTGCAAGAAGCAATGAGGTTCATTCTTGTGTTACGCATCACGTTTGAGCTTCTGCAAGAACCAATGATGTTCATTCTCGGTTTACGCAGCACGTATGAGCTTCTGCAAGAACCAATGAGGTTCATTCTTGTGTTACGCAGCACGTTTGAGCTTCAGCAAGAACCAATGAGGTTCATTCTCGTGTTACGCAGCACGTTTGAGCTTCAGCAAGAACCAATGAGGTTCATTCGCGTGTTACGCATCACGTTTGAGCTTCTGCAAGAACCAATGAGGTTCATTCTCGTGATACGCAGCACGTATGAGCTTCTGCAAGAACCAATGAGGTTCATTCTTGTGTTACGCAGCACGTTTGAGCTTCAGCAAGAACCAATGAGGTTCATTCTCGTGTTACGCATCACGTTTGAGCTTCAGCAAGAACCAATGAGGTTCATTCTTGTGTTACGCAGCACGTTTGAGCTTCAGCAAGAACCAATGAGGTTCATTCGCGTGTTACGCATCACGTTTGAGCTTCTGCAAGAACCAATGATGTTCATTCTCGTGTTACGCAGCACGTATGAGCTTCTGCAAGAACCAATGAGGTTCATTCTTGTGTTACGCGTCACGTTTGAGCTTCAGCAAGAACCAATGAGGTTCATTCTCGTGATACGCGCCACGTTTGAGCTTCAGCAAGAACCAGTGAGGTTCATTCTCGTGTTACGCATCACGTTTGAGCTTCTGCAAGAACCAATGAGGTTCATTCTCGTTTTACGCATCACGTTTGAGCTTCAGCAAGAACCAATGATGTTCATTCTCGTGTTACGCGACACGTTTGAGCTTCAGCAAGAACCAATGAGGTTCATTCTCGTGTTACGCATCACGTTTGAACTTCAGCAAGAACCAATGAGGTTCATTCTCGTGTTACGCATCACGTTTGAGCTTCAGCAAGAACCAATGATGTTCATTCTCGTGTTACGCAGCACGTTTGAGCTTCAGCAAGAACCAATGATGTTCATTCTCGTGTTACGCATCACGTTTGAGCTTCTGCAAGAACCAATGATGTTCATTCTCGTGGTACGCAGCACGTATGAGCTTCTTCAAGAACCAATGAGGTTCATTCTCGTGATACGCGCCACGTTTGAGCTTCAGCAAGAACCAGTGAGGTTCATTCTCGTGTTACGCATCACGTTTGAGCTTCTGCAAGAACCAATGAGGTTCATTCTCGTTTTACGCATCACGTTTGAGCTTCTGCAAGAACCAGTGAGGTTCATTCTCGTGTTACGCATCACGTTTGAGCTTCTGCAAGAACCAGTGAGGTTCATTCTCGTGTTACGCATCACGTTTGAGCTTCTGCAAGAACCAGTGAGGTTCATTCTCGTGTTACGCATCACGTTTGAACTTCAGCAAGAACCAATGAGGTTCATTCTCGTGTTACGCATCACGTTTGAGCTTCAGCAAGAACCAATGATGTTCATTCTCGTGTTACGCAGCACGTTTGAGCTTCAGCAAGAACCAATGATGTTCATTCTCGTGTTACGCATCACGTTTGAGCTTCTGCAAGAACCAATGATGTTCATTCTCGTGGTACGCAGCACGTATGAGCTTCTTCAAGAACCAATGAGGTTCATTCTCGTGATACGCGCCACGTTTGAGCTTCAGCAAGAACCAGTGAGGTTCATTCTCGTGTTACGCATCACGTTTGAGCTTCTGCAAGAACCAATGAGGTTCATTCTCGTTTTACGCATCACGTTTGAGCTTCTGCAAGAACCAGTGAGGTTCATTCTCGTGTTACGCATCACGTTTGAGCTTCTGCAAGAACCAGTGAGGTTCATTCTCGTGTTACGCATCACGTTTGAGCTTCTGCAAGAACCAGTGAGGTTCATTCTCGTGTTACGCATCACGTTTGAGCTTCTGCAAGAACCAGTGAGGTTCATTCTTGTGTTACGCGTCACGTTTGAGCTTCAGCAAGAACCAGTGAGGTTCATTCTCGTGTTACGCATCACGTTTGAGCTTCTGCAAGAACCAATGAGGTTCATTCTCGTTTTACGCATCACGTTTGAGCTTCTGCAAGAACCAGTGAGGTTCATTCTCGTGTTACGCATCACGTTTGAGCTTCTGCAAGAACCAGTGAGGTTCATTCTTGTGTTACGCGTCACGTTTGAGCTTCAGCAAGAACCAATGAGGTTCATTCTTGTGTTACGCGTCACGTTTGAGCTTCAGCAAGAACCAATGAGGTTCATTCTTGTGTTACGCGTCACGTTTGAGCTTCAGCAAGAACCAATGAGGTTCATTCTTGTGTTACGCGTCACGTTTGTGCTTCAGCAAGAACCAATGAGGTTCATTCTCGTGTTACGCATCACGTTTGAGCTTCTGCAAGAACCAATGAGGTTCATTCTCGTTTTACGCATCACGTTTGAGCTTCTGCAAGAACCAGTGAGGTTCATTCTCGTGTTACGCATCACGTTTGAGCTTCTGCAAGAACCAGTGAGGTTCATTCTCGTGTTACGCATCACGTTTGAGCTTCTGCAAGAACCAGTGAGGTTCATTCTCGTGTTACGCATCACGTTTGAACTTCTGCAAGAACCAATGAGGTTCATTCTTGTGTTACGCGTCACGTTTGAGCTTCTGCAAGAACCAGTGAGGTTCATTCTCGTGTTACGCATCACGTTTGAGCTTCTGCAAGAACCAATGAGGTTCATTCTTGTGTTACGCGTCACGTTTGAGCTTCAGCAAGAACCAATGATGTTCATTCTCGTGTTACGCAGCACGTATGAGCTTCTTCAAGAAATAATGAGGTTCATTCTCGTGATACGCGCCACGTTTGAGCTTCAGCAAGAACCAGTGAGGTTCATTCTCGTGTTACGCATCACGTTTGAGCTTCTGCAAGAACCAATGAGGTTCATTCTCGTTTTACGCATCACGTTTGAGCTTCAGCAAGAACCAATGATGTTCATTCTCGTGTTACGCAACACGTTTGAGCTTCAGCAAGAACCAATGAGGTTCATTCTCGTGTTACGCATCACGTTTGAGCTTCAGCAAGAACCAATGATGTTCATTCTCGTGTTACGCATCACGTTTGAGCTTCTGCAAGAACCAATGATGTTCATTCTCGTGGTCCGCAGCACGTTTGAGCTTCAGCCAGAACCAATGAGGTTCATTCTCGTGTTACGCGTCACATTTGAGCTTCAGCAAGAACCAATGAGGTTCATTCTCGTGTTACGCGTCACGTTTGAGCTTCAGCAAGAACCAATGAGGTTCATTCTCGTGTTACGCATCACGTTTGAGCTTCTGCAAGAACCAATGATGTTCATTCTCGTGTTACGCATCACGTTTGAGCTTCTGCAAGAACCAATGAGGTTCATTCTTGTGTTACGCGTCACGTTTGAGCTTCAGCAAGAACCAATGATGTTCATTCTCGTGTTACGCAGCACGTATGAGCTTCTTCAAGAAATAATGAGGTTCATTCTCGTGATACGCGCCACGTTTGAGCTTCAGCAAGAACCAGTGAGGTTCATTCTCGTGTTACGCATCACGTTTGAGCTTCTGCAAGAACCAATGAGGTTCATTCTCGTTTTACGCATCACGTTTGAGCTTCAGCAAGAACCAATGATGTTCATTCTCGTGTTACGCGACACGTTTGAGCTTCAGCAAGAACCAATGAGGTTCATTCTCGTGTTACGCATCACGTTTGAGCTTCAGCAAGAACCAATGATGTTCATTCTCGTGTTACGCATCACGTTTGAGCTTCTGCAAGAACCAATGATGTTCATTCTCGTGGTACGCAGCACGTTTGAGCTTCAGCCAGAACCAATGAGGTTCATTCTCGTGTTACGCGTCACATTTGAGCTTCAGCAAGAACCAATGAGGTTCATTCTCGTGTTACGCGTCACGTTTGAGCTTCAGCAAGAACCAATGAGGTTCATTCTCGTGTTACGCATCACGTTTGAGCTTCTGCAAGAACCAATGATGTTCATTCTCGTGTTACGCAGCACGTATGAGCTTCTGCAAGAACCAATGAGGTTCATTCTTGTGTTACGCGTCACGTTTGAGCTTCAGCAAGAACCAATGAGGTTCATTCTCGTGATACGCGCCACGTTTGAGCTTCAGCAAGAACCAGTGAGGTTCATTCTCGTGTTACGCGTCACGTTTGAGCTTCAGCAAGAACCAATGAGGTTCATTTTCGTGTTACGCATCACTTATGAGCTTCAGCAAGAACCAATGAGGTTCATTCTCGTGTTACGCATCACATATGAACTTCTGCAAGAACCAATCAGGCTCATTCTCGTGTTAAGCAGCACGTTTGAGCTTCAGCAAGAACCAATGAGGTTCACTCTCGTGTTACGCAGCACGTTTGAGCTTCAGCAAGAACCAATGAGGTTCACTCTCGTGTTACACATCACGTATGAGCTTCAGCAAGAACCAATGCGGTTCATTCTCGTGTTACGCAGCACGTTTGAGCTTCTGCAGGAACCACTGAGGTTCATTCTCGTTTTATGCATCAAGTTTGAGCTTCAGCAAGAACCAATGATGTTCATTCTCGTGTTACGCGACACGTTTGAGCTTCAGCAAGAACCAATGAGGTTCATTCTCGTGTTACGCATCACGTTTGAACTTCAGCAAGAACCAATGAGGTTCATTCTCGTGTTACGCATCACGTTTGAGCTTCAGCAAGAACCAATGATGTTCATTCTCGTGTTACGCAGCACGTTTGAGCTTCAGCAAGAACCAATGATGTTCATTCTCGTGTTACGCATCACGTTTGAGCTTCTGCAAGAACCAATGATGTTCATTCTCGTGTTACGCAGCACGTTTGAGCTTCTGCAAGAACCAATGATGTTCATTCTCGTGTTACGCAGCACGTTTGAGCTTCTGCAAGAACCAATGATGTTCATTCTCGTGTTACGCAGCACGTTTGAGCTTCAGCAAGAACCAATGATGTTCATTCTCGTGTTACGCAGCACGTTTGAGCTTCAGCAAGAACCAATGAGGTTCATTCTCGTGTTACGCATCACGTTTGAGCTTCTGCAAGAACCAATGATGTTCATTCTCGTGTTACGCATAACGTTTGAGCTTCAGCAAGAACCAATGATGTTCATTCTCGTGGTACGCAGCACGTTTGATCTTCAGCAAGAACCAATGATGTTCATTCTCGTGTTACGCATCACGTTTGAGCTTCTGCAGGAACCAATGATGTTCATTCTCGTGTTACGCGACACGTTTGAGCTTCAGCAAGAACCAATGAGGTTCATTCTCGTGTTACGCATCACATTTGAACTTCAGCAAGAACCAATGAGGTTCATTCTCGTTTTACGCATCACGTTTGAGCTTCAGCAAGAACCAATGATGTTCATTCTCGTGTTACGCGACACGTTTGAGCTTCAGCAAGAACCAATGAGGTTCATTCTCGTGTTACGCATCACGTTTGAGCTTCAGTAAGAACCAATGATGTTCATTCTCGTGTTACGCAGCACGTTTGAGCTTCAGCAAGAACCAATGATGTTCATTCTCGTGTTACGCATCACGTTTGAGCTTCTGCAAGAACCAATGAGGTTCATTCTCGTGTTACGCATCACGTATGAGCTTCAGCAAGAACCAATGATGTTCATTCTCGTGTTACGCATCACGTATGAACTTCTGCAAGAACCAATGAGGCTCATTCTCGTGTTACGCGCCACGTTTGAGCTTCAGCAAGAACCAATGAGGCTCATTCTCGTGTTACGCATCACGTATGAACTTCAGCAAGAACCAATGAGGCTCATTCTCGTGTTACGCATCACGTATGAACTTCTGCAAGAACCAATGAGGCTCATTCTCGTGTTACGCATCACGTTTGAGCTTCAGCAAGAACCAATGAGGTTCATTCTCGTGTTACGCATCACGTATGAACTTCTGCAAGAACCAATGAGGCTCATTCTCGTGTTACGCAGAACGTTTGAGCTTCAGCAAGAACCAATGAGGTTCATTCTCGTGTTACGCATCACGTATGAACTTCTGCAAGAACCAATGAGGCTCATTCTCGTGTTACGCATCACGTATGAACTTCTGCAAGAACCAATGAGGCTCATTCTCGTGTTACGCATCACGTTTGAGCTTCTGCAAGAACCAATGAGGTTCATTCTCGTGTTACGCATCACGTTTGAGCTTCTGCAAGAACCAATGAGGTTCATTCTCGTGTTACGCATCACGTATGAACTTCTGCAAGAACCAATGAGGCTCATTCTCGTGTTACGCATCACGTATGAACTTCTGCAAGAACCAATGAGGCTCATTCTCGTGTTACGCATCACGTATGAACTTCTGCAAGAACCAATGAGGTTCACTCTCGTGTTACGCATCACGTATGAACTTCTGAAAGAACCAATGAGGTTCATTCTCGTGTTACGCATCACGTATGAACTTCTGCAAGAACCAATGAGGCTCATTCTCGTGTTACGCATCACGTTTGAGCTTCTGCAAGAACCAATGAGGTTCATTCTCGTGTTACGCATCACGTTTGAGCTTCTGCAAGAACCAATGAGGTTCATTCTCGTGTTACGCATCACGTATGAACTTCTGCAAGAACCAATGAGGCTCATTCTCGTGTTACGCATCACGTATGAACTTCTGCAAGAACCAATGAGGCTCATTCTCGTGTTACGCATCACGTATGAACTTCTGCAAGAACCAATGAGGCTCATTCTCGTGTTACGCATCACGTATGAACTTCTGCAAGAACCAATGAGGTTAATTCTCGTGTTACGCAGCACGTATGAGCTTCAGCAAGAACCAATGAGGCTCATTCTCGTGTTACGCATCACGTTTGAGCTTCTGCAGGAACCACTGAGGTTCATTCTCGTGTTACGCAGCACGTTTGAGCTTCAGCAAGAACCAATGAGGCTCATTCTCGTGTTACGCATCACGTTTGAGCTTCTGCAGGAACCACTGAGGTTCATTCTTGTGTTTTTGAAGCATTAAAGTGGTAATTGACTGTCAATGGAGAGACAAAAATCTCTCAGATTTCATTAAAAAATATCTTCATCTGTTTTCGGAAGACGAACGAATGTCTCACGTATTTGGAACGACATGAGGGTGAGTAAATTATGACAGAATTTAAATCATTGGGTGAACTAGGCCTATCACTTTAAAGAAAAGGTAATAAGAAATCGACTGAAATATTTAAACAGTCCATTCAGAAATAGAGCTAAAAAGGAATGTGAGCAGCTCAGAACATCTGATGAGAAAATATTAGAGCTCATATTGAGATCCCTGACTTTTGATAACATAATTTTACCAGTACTTCTTTGCAAGGGTAACAATCTATCAATAAAATGAATAGGGATGCACCGATATCAAGATTTTGGCTGATATCGATAATTCTTTATTTATAAAAGTCGATAACCGATATATTGGGTTAGTCCAAATTTGTATATAATTTTTGAGAGCCTGCTTACAAAAACAAAAGTCTCACCATTAAATCCATGTCCCAAGCACACAGTTATGATCTTCTCATTATAATAATATGTAGCCGATATGACAGACTTGCGCTGCACATGTCGCACTGAACTGTATTTTCATTTTTTTAAGTGATTTCAATCGTATTTCAAGTAATTCAAAAACATCATGTTGAACAGTGCGCATCTGAAGTGTCTCAGCTGAAGGAAATAATACATTATCTATCACCTCACTATTAAACAGAAGATCAAACTAATTTTCTTATTCGGCTGATAAATATAACATAAAAAATGAACATATATCGCCGATACCGATATATCATGCATCCCTAAAAATGAACAGTGTAAGAATATAGCAAAATTCAACGGATCAGTTCTCAAGCACATGACAGTACCATGCCACAGTAATAGTGTCATATATTTATATATCTTTGTATTTTGATAAGCACAGATGATTTCCATATTTGTATAGGCTATTCACACAGCCCTCCGAAGGTACTTTAAAGAATACCATGGTGCATGTCCAACATTGTTGTTTTTTGTAAAAGCACACAAAGTGCCCATGCTCTACTATTCTATAAACTCTATGCCATTGCAAACGATGTGCAGTGGCATCACTGGTCCAGCAGAGCCACCATTACTGGATCAGATCAGCACTGGCACGTGCCTCTACTACCACAGTCACTCACTCACTGGCATTACATCATCGCTCACATGCTTCATATATCCAACACACACACTTAAATACCCTGATACACTGTTTAATAATCACCGCATACGCTTAAAACTCGATGACACAAACGCAAACGCGATGCATAAATGTAAACATGCAGTGTTGATGCATCAGACTCGCGCACCGCAAAGAAAACACACAACATTGACAGTAAAAACAGGAGATGGAGGCCTGCACACACACACACACACACACACACACACACAAAGCCCTCGTGCTTTAAAGATGACATCTCACTCTATATGCACTAAAAACGCATCTTCACCTTTCGAAGCGGCTCGCGCAACATGATCTATTGACAAGCATTAACAGCATCAGTGAATAGGCCTAGTGATGCTACTAACCAGTTACCGACGCGTTCAATAGTCTGCGTTTATCATAATAACATCATAAATTGTGCATTAAACGACGGATGCAGCAGCAACACAATGAAGATGAAACGTTCACCTGATCGCATTACATAATGCGTGTTTCTGCTCATGCAAAATGATGCATCACTGAATCCGCATCCCTCCATGACAACAGCAGCATCCAGTGACTCGAGTCTCTCCATCACTCACACACTCACTCACACACACACACACACACACACACACACACACACACACACACACACATACATACTCACTGTCTCACCGCGGATCCGTCAGTCCGTGTGTCAGTCCGTTCGTTCGGATGCTGATCTGCCGTTACGAACGAACGAACGCGATGCGTTGCGTTGCCGCTGACGCCCGCGTTGGAGATGAAGTGCGCGCGCGCATCAGCTGAGAGACACACCCACCTGAGCCCCGCCCCTTTTGGACGCGGGAAGCCACGCCCCCTCCCAGCATATAATTTAAACGCATAGAGATTTAAACGGTTCATTAGTTAACTACATTAGTTTACATGGACTAATAATAAACTGCACGTATACAGCATTTATTAATCTTTGTTAATGTTAATATCAACATTTACTAAGACTTTATTAAAATCTTGTAAACATTAATTAATTCACTGTGAACTAACATGAACAAACAATAATTGCATGTGATTATGCATAATTTACTCTTATCACATTTATTCGTTTAGCAGACACTTTTATCCGAAGCGACTTAAAAATGAGAACAATAGAGGCAGAGAAACTAACAATAGGACACCAATATGTAATTGCTGTGACCCTTCCCAGTTTAATGTAACGCAGTACATGTTTTTTGGTACTATGGTACATACATGTAACATATGTAACAAGGACACTGTAAAATAAAGCTGTTACCATACATTCGATTAAAATTAATAAAAAATGTTAAACATTTTAGTTATTAATTAGATTAAAATTAAATAAACAAATACATTTAAGAGTGCAAGAGAAGGAAAAATATATGTAACTTCATAGAAACTAATTTGGTTACACTTTAATTTAAGGCGTCTTTGTTTCAATGTTATTATACATTTAAAGTCCCCCTGTGGTGTAAATCCAGCTTTTAATGTTGTTTATGTGTCTATGTGGTGTTTTTAATATGCTTTAACACAAACCATGTGTAAATTCATAAGTCGACAGCATTGCTGAGTATTTTCTCCTTAAAACTGCAGTGAACCAAAGACAGTCTCAAAAACACGCTTTGAAATCGCTGGTGTTTCTGACGTCACAAACTACCTTGTAACCAATCAGATCAACGTGAGTGGATCTCTGAGTGAGTGGGGGCGGGGCTCATTTGCATATTCATAGAACCGCACATACTAAATGAGGCAAGAGTGTCGAGTTACATTCAAGATATTTAAACGCATGAAGAATTTAAGGAAATTTTTTTTTTAATTTGTCATTTTGGTGAGTTCTAAGGGATAAAATGATTAACTACAGCGGGACTTTAAGTACCAAGTAATAATAATTAACTACATGTACTTACTATAGGGTTAGGATTGGTTTAATTGCATATAATGTTGAATCATGAATCTTTCTAAGTAACTTTTCATTTTTACAGTGTCTAAAAAAGGGTTGAGGTTATTAAATTATTAATTGCATTATTAAAATCAAAAGTTGTATCTGTTAACATTAGTGTATTTTTTAAGTAACATGGACAAAGAACAATTGTATCTTAACTTAAGTAACATCAACAGATTAATAAATGCTGTGAAAATATATTGTCAATGTTAACAAATTCAACCATACTGTAAACAGCTTTTTATTAGTAAGATAAAGGAAATAAATTGAGATCGTTGAATTGTTCAAAGCATTATCTTCATTTAAATGTGCAAAATTCATCAGGCATAAATGACATCATCAGAACGAATATCTATTATGCATGCATTGCTTTAAAAACAAACTCACGAAACATTTGAGATGAAGATTGTTTTCACCTCATAATAACCATGTAGTTGATAAACGTCACATTAATTTTCTCTCTCACCATTCACAAATTCATCAGTGACATCAACAACTTCTCAAGGTTACTATGGCGATTGTCTCCATCCAACTGGAGCACAAGCTGGTGTCATGTGACCAAGGAGAACGAGTCTAATTAGAGCTGAGAAATTAAGGCACGATTTCCCATGATTCCACTGTTACCATGAACGGTTCATTTAGTGAACAGTCCAGATCATTAAGACGATTGAAGCTCAACTTGGGACAAGAAACCATGAAGATATGATCATATTTTTTGTATTACACACAATTAAATGCAATTGCTTCACTAGACATGAACAAAAACTGTATATTTCCTCTTTAAACACAGTGTGTATTTATATTTTTTGAAATATGCAATGAGATGTGCACATAAATGAGATTTACACTCTCTAAATATATCATAACAAACGTCCATATGATCTGTGCATTATATTCTGAATCTTTTGTATCACATTTAAATCATTATTTGATTATAATCTTTTCCTCGATGAGAAGAAAGAAAGGTTTGTACAACATGATGACAGAATTTTCATTTTAGTTTGAACGATTCCTTCAAAGGAAATACAATCATAATTACACTAAAATAACAGAATATAAAACAACAAATGGTACAATATTATTCTGCTTAAAAGAAGGAAATACAAATACAGTATGAGACAGAGTTCATTTGATTCATGAAGATCAATGTTAGCTAGAAAACGTAAAGCTTATTTGTTGTTTTGAAAGAAGGAGCAGGTGATTTAAAGGGACAGTGCACCTAAAAATAAAAAGATGAGTATTATTAATTAAGAGTTATTTACTCATCTTCATGTTGTTCCAAGCCTGTTGTTTGTTGGTCATCAAACCGTTTTTGGACGCCATTGACCTCCATAGTATTTTTTTCATACAGGTTTAGCACAATCTCGAGGGCGAATAAATAACGAATTTGTTTTTTGGTTGAAGCTACAATATGCTACAATATTTGGTTCAACCAAATACAATATGTATTTGGTTGAAGCTACAATATGCGAATAAATAACGAATTTGTTTTTTGGTTGAAGCTACAATATGTAAGATTTTTGATAAAATATCAATATATCAATTTTTGATAAAATATGTATTTCCTGCAGTCGTGTACCTACAATATCCCAAAAGTTCACAAAGATTTTATTTTATTTTTTAAATAATGGCTCGTCCGTATGACGTAATATCCGCGTTATCCCTGGTTTCCGCTCGTACTGCCGTAGTAACCATGGTGACAGACGTGGACAACTGCGTTACATCTAGCGGCACGCTCACGCTGTTGTTGTTTCCTTCGAACATTGTGGAAGCAGACTTTAGGACAAAAGGAGAACTAAAACGAGGATAAATATCAGCGTGGCGTTTTCGAGATGCCGAGAGCTAGCGTCCGCGACTAACTTCCACTCGACAGAGATATTTTATTAGACAGGTGAGCAAATGTACATAAAACTAATCAATGTTATAAAGCTCAACATGATGAAATGTTAGAATATGATCAGTATGTTATTATAATAGCTTATGCTAGTCTCATACAGACAAACTAACACACAGTATAACATTATAAGTTTAACACACTCAAATGCAGTTTAGTGTGATAGTGTAGACCAAGTGAAACAGCGCCGCGTTTCCTCATAAGCTTCATTATTCTTTTATATCAACGGGACTCTGACATGATATCTGACATAAAGACATCAATGTATTCACTCATCCATAAACATTATTAATCCTTAAGCATGACGACAAGTTCCATTAGGCCGCGTGTCCGCCAAAGCGTTTTTAAAGTGCTTTTTGAAAACGCCTAGCTGTGAGCGTTTTGGCAGCGCAACGCTTTTTTTCAGTTGAGACACTTTGCTTGTTACTAGTATCTCATTTCACACATATTTTGTTTCTGTGTTGATTCTATATGAAAATGTCGATACAATGTAACGTGTTTTCTCTGGCTCTTGTTTTAAATGATTTTGTATCCGTCATCTGTTGACGTTGAACAAGCAGAAGTGACAGTTGGTCGGTGTGGTATTAGTCCCGCCCCTCCTCCACTGTGATTGGACGGTTGGGTAAAAAGTGACAGTGATGAGCGCTGCGTTTTACCCCAAAGTTGAACATTCTTCAACTCTCGGCGACCAGTAAAAAACGCCGAACGCTCAGCGCTTGAGCGTTAAATACACGCTCAGCGCCTCGTTACGCTCATGGCGTTTAAAAAACAGGGCGCTCCCCTTGAAAACAATTAGAAAAATACGCCAGCTGCGTGAAAAAACACTTTGGTGGACGCACGGCCTAATTGACCTATGGCTAAGCCACGCCCCCAAACGCAATGAGCCAATCACAGTGCGCATAGCTCCCAATACACTCAGACATTCTCTGCTTCCACGTCCATTGAAATGCATTGCACTTAGTCAGTTTTCATTAGCTTTTAAATGTTTTTTCTTGTCATTTTAAGTTTAAAATTGTCAAACGGTGTGCATGGAGTACATGCAACTCCGACACTAGGTATCCCGAGAGGCTGGGCGACGGTGTGTATTTTTTACCCTTTCCCAACCCACATCTCAACCGAGATAACGTTAAGTGTCTGCTCTGGATTAAGTTACGCGGTAAACGTGGATAAATTAAACAAGGATGTCTACATCTGTTCTAAGGTAAGTCAACAACGTATTTGAACGTGATCTTTAACATCTCTAACATAACGTTAGCCTAACATTAGAAAACGTTGACGTTAGCGTCTAACTCCGTTGTACATCATGTCACTTAGCTTCATTAACGTATATCTGTAAATAACCGAGATAACAAATGTTAGCAATGTTGTGCTGAATGTCTTGGTAAAGAAGGTAAAAAGGCTTGTCCTGGAAACGTATGCAACTTAGACCTCTACATATTTAATTTGATCATGAACCATTAATTTAGACAACTTTCTACCAAAACAACTGGGCAACTTTGTTTGTTTTTTTTAGCAAAACATGTAGCCTTTTCACTCCTCTTCAACGCGCCTGTCACCGAATGTTGACTGTTTGTCCGAGTGAGTGGAGGGGGCGTGGCTATGCGTCAGCGACCTACGCCTTTGTTATTGTACGGGGTTAGCGACCCCTAGCGGCGGAAAACATTACATATTGTAGCTTTAATACAGCTCTAAAAGCTCTTTTCAGACACGTGACGTTACAAAATAAAAGTTCTTCCAGGAAGCTCAAGGCACACTGAGGATTGGTGTTCGATGCATTTATGAGATGAAAAACCGCCCTGAATATCTTAGTTTTCGTCTTTAAGTGAATAAGAACTTTTACACTGTATGTGCATTAGAAAGCGGACTTCGATCTCAGATTAGTCCATTTGAATGCAGATCGGGTCTCAGTCCACTTTCGGTTCACACCTGGTCAGATACAACATTATATTGAGTTTTATATTGTCTCCTCATATTTATGCACAAATTGAATATAAGATATGATTATGCAGCATAAAGGCTGTTGAGTTTGTTTCAGTATAAAGTGGTTCATTAAGAGCGTTCACATGTAATTCTGCTTTAAAACCCCTGAAACAAACCGAGCGTGACTTTAGTGGTTTCTGTATTTGGTCCAAGAGTAAAAAACACCTGATCATCTTTGAGTTTTACTGCATGAAGCCTCAACTCATGTTGGAATGATCATACTTACAGAAAAACTACATTTCCCATAATTCTGGCAGTAATAATAGTATTTGTGCTGAAGTCAAGCCAATATTGAATACTGAACTGAATTATAATTGAAGTAGCAAACAGGATACAGAATTGTAAATTAAGTTAATTCAATTAAATATTGTTCAGGTGAAATGAATAAATAAGCCCTTACAGTTTTTTTGCCTATCCCCCCATTGTATTCTATTGTTATTTATTTTTAACTGTACACAAATACAAATAAAATCATAGAAGTAAAATAGAATAAAATCCAAAACATTGAATTTTTCCCTATGAATTCCCCATATGTTCTCGTCATCACACAAAAACTAGGCTATTTTTAAGAAATATTTGATTTTTAGAATGAAGAAATTTGTTTTTAATTATTATACAGAAGCTATGTTTTTTTTTTCATCTAAAAAAAAAAACATAAAAATGTCTCTACTAATGTGAATCTTTTTGAATAAATTGAAATGTGATTTTATGGATTATTATGGTAGATGACGTCATTTACCAGAATTTGACATTTCAAAATAGTCAAACTGTTTTGTTTTGGTGCTGCATGACAAAAGTTTGCTAATTGCTTTAACAATATTAAAGAAAAATGCCAAACTAATTCAGACAAATATAAGCAAACAAAAATATATGTTTCAGTGTTATTATAGTTAACTGAAACTAAAATTAAAGCCTTAAAAAAAATGTTGGTGTTTAAAATAAAACAAACATTACCTGAATGTATATATTAACAAAGTAATATAAAAAAAAACTTTTATTTTAGTTTAGTAAAATTTCTAATTTTCATTTAGTTCTTTGTGTACTGAAATAACTAAAACTGAAATAAAATCAGACATTTAAAAAAAAACAGAAACGACAAAACAAAAATGACAACAAAAATAATTAAAATGAAAACGGAAAATATAAAAATGAAAATATTAATAAAAACTATCATACTCTCTCGATGATGTTTTGAATTTCTTCGAACTTTAACTTAGTAAATAGTGTAATTATAGTTATATATAACTGAAACTAAAATTAAAGCATTCAAAAAATTAGTTGCTTAAAATAAAAGAAACGATAACTGAATTTATTTTAATAAAATATAAAAAACAAACATTTTATTTCAGTAACATTCTCATTGGGGTTTTGAATTTCTTTGAACTGTAACTCAGTAAATAAATACTTCCTGTCATTCCAATTCTACATCCTGTGTGACCAATTCAACTCAAATTCTCCCTGAATTTCACAAACGCCAAACTTTGCATGTGTTTGCGCGATCGCGTTTGTTTCCCGTCATAAGAGTTTCCCGTCATAAAGTGCATAAATCAAGTGAACCTCTTTACTTTATAGAGGTTGAACTCTATAAGACTTTACTCCTCCCTCTCAGCTCGACCAATCAGAGGCTCCGTATCACTGTCGTCTCCGCCCACGCTCAGGTAGTCACATGACCTGGCGGGTTCTGGCCGAGTCTTGATGGCGAAAGCACACGCCGCGAGAGAGAAGAGCAAACCCAACATCTGGATGAAGAAGCTTTCCCCAGGGATCAGGCTGCGGTTCGGCTGAGATCCGGGGTTCCCTCGCTGCAGGTTGTGTTCGATCACACACATGCACGCCACACACACACCCATCACCGACACACAGCTGACCGCTGAAAAGAGAGAAACACACACATTAGTAGAAGAAATACAATGCTTGATGAATTTATCTTGGCGCACTGCAAAAAAATCTTTTCTTACTTACAATTTCTGTCTTGTTTCAGTCCAAATATCTAAAAATTCTCATATCTATATGTATTTTTGTCTTATTTCAGTCCAAATATCAAAAAATTCTTAAATCTAGATATATTTTTGTCTTGTTTCAGTCCAAATATCAACAAATTCTTAAATCAAGATGTATTTTGTCTTGTTTTAGTCCAAATATCAACAAATTCTTAGATATAGATGTATTTTTGTCTTGTTTCAGTCCAAATATCTAAAAATTCTTAAATCTTGATGTATTTTTGTCTTGTTTCAGTCCAAATATCAACAAATTCTTAAATATGGATGTATTTTTTATCTTGTTTCAGTCCAAATATCTAAACATTCTTAAATCTAGATGTATTTTTGTCTTGTTTCAGTCCAAATATCTAAACATTCTTAAATCTAGATGTATTTTGTGTTGTTTCAGTCCAAATAACAAAAAATTCTTAAATCTAGATGTATTTTGTGTTGTTTCAGTCCAAATAACAAAAAAATCTTAAATCTAGATGTATTTTTGTCTCGTTTCAGTCCAAATAACAAAAAATTCTTAAATCAAGATGTATTTTTGTCTTGTTTGAGTCCAAATATCAACAAATTCTTAGATATAGATGTATTTTTGTCTTGTTTCAGTCCAAATATCTAAAAATTCTTAAATCTTGATGTATTTTTGTCTTGTTTCAGTCCAAATATCAACAAATTCTTAAATATGGATGTATTTTGTGTTGTTTCAGTCCAAATAACAAAAAATTCTTAAATCTAGATGTATTTTGTGTTGTTTCAGTCCAAATAACAAAAAATTCTTAAATCTAGATGTATTTTGTGTTGTTTCAGTCCAAATAACAAAAAATTCTTAAATCTAGATGTATTTTTGTCTCGTTTTATTCCAAATATCAACAAATTCTTAGATATAGATGTATTTTTGTCTTGTTTCAGTCCAAATATCTAAAAATTCTTAAATCTTGATGTATTTTTGTCTTGTTTCAGTCCAAATATCAACAAATTCTTAAATATGGATGTATTTTTTATCTTGTTTCAGTCCAAATATCTAAACATTCTTAAATCTAGATGTATTTTTGTCTTGTTTCAGTCCAAATATCTAAACATTCTTAAATCTAGATGTATTTTGTGTTGTTTCAGTCCAAATAACAAAAAATTCTTAAATCTAGATGTATTTTGTGTTGTTTCAGTCCAAATAACAAAAAAATCTTAAATCTAGATGTATTTTTGTCTCGTTTCAGTCCAAATAACAAAAAATTCTTAAATCAAGATGTATTTTTGTCTTGTTTGAGTCCAAATATCAACAAATTCTTAGATATAGATGTATTTTTGTCTTGTTTCAGTCCAAATATCTAAAAATTCTTAAATCTTGATGTATTTTTGTCTTGTTTCAGTCCAAATATCAACAAATTCTTAAATATGGATGTATTTTGTGTTGTTTCAGTCCAAATAACAAAAAATTCTTAAATCTAGATGTATTTTGTGTTGTTTCAGTCCAAATAACAAAAAATTCTTAAATCTAGATGTATTTTGTGTTGTTTCAGTCCAAATAACAAAAAATTCTTAAATCTAGATGTATTTTTGTCTCGTTTTATTCCAAATATCAACAAATTCTTAGATATAGATGTATTTTTGTCTTGTTTCAGTCCAAATATCTAAAAATTCTTAAATCTTGATGTATTTTTGTCTTGTTTCAGTCCAAATATCAACAAATTCTTAAATATGGATGTATTTTTTATCTTGTTTCAGTCCAAATATCTAAACATTCTTAAATCTAGATGTATTTTTGTCTTGTTTCAGTCCAAATATCTAAACATTCTTAAATCTAGATGTATTTTGTGTTGTTTCAGTCCAAATAACAAAAAATTCTTAAATCTAGATGTATTTTGTGTTGTTTCAGTCCAAATAACAAAAAAATCTTAAATCTAGATGTATTTTTGTCTCGTTTCAGTCCAAATAACAAAAAATTCTTAAATCAAGATGTATTTTTGTCTTGTTTGAGTCCAAATATCAACAAATTCTTAGATATAGATGTATTTTTGTCTTGTTTCAGTCCAAATATCTAAAAATTCTTAAATCTTGATGTATTTTTGTCTTGTTTCAGTCCAAATATCAACAAATTCTTAAATATGGATGTATTTTGTGTTGTTTCAGTCCAAATAACAAAAAATTCTTAAATCTAGATGTATTTTGTGTTGTTTCAGTCCAAATAACAAAAAATTCTTAAATCTAGATGTATTTTGTGTTGTTTCAGTCCAAATAACAAAAAATTCTTAAATCTAGATGTATTTTTGTCTCGTTTCAGTCCAAATAACAAAAAATTCTTAAATCAAGATGTATTTTTGTCTCGTTTCAGTCCAAATATCTAAAAATTCTTAAATCTTGATGTATTTTTGTCTTGTTTCAGTCCAAATATCAACAAATTCTTAAATATGGATGTATTTTTATCTTGTTTCAGTCCAAATATCTAAACATTCTTAAATCAAGATGTATTTTTGTCTTGTTTCAGTCCAAATAACAAAAAAATTCTTAAATCTTGATGTATTTTTGTCTTGTTTCAGTCCAAATATCAACAAATTCTTAAATCTAGATGTATTTTGTGTTGTTTCAGTCCAAATAACAAAAAATTCTTAAATCTAGATGTATTTTGTGTTGTTTCAGTCCAAATAACAAAAAATTCTTAAATCTAGATGTATTTTTGTCTCGTTTCAGTCCAAATAACAAAAAATTCTTAAATCAAGATGTATTTTTGTCTCGTTTCAGTCCAAATATCTAAAAATTCTTAAATCTTGATGTATTTATGTCTTGTTTCAGTCCAAATATCAACAAATTCTTAAATATGGATGTATTTTTATCTTGTTTCAGTCCAAATATCTAAACATTCTTAAATCTAGATGTATTTTGTCTTGTTTCAGTCCAAATAACAAAAAAATTCTTAAATCAAGATGTATTTTTGTCTTGTTTCAGTCCAAATAACAAAAAATTCTTAAATCTAGATGTATTTTGTCTTGTTTCAGTCCAAATAACAAAAAATTCTTAAATCTAGATGTATTTTGTCTTGTTTCAGTCCAAATATCAGAAAATTCTTAAATCTAGATGTATTTTGTTTTGTTTCAGTCCAAATATCAGAAAATTCTTAAATCTTGATGTATTTTTGTCTTGTTTCAGTCCAAATATCAGAAAATTCTTAAATCTAGATGTATTTTGTGTTGTTTCAGTCCAAATAACAAAAAATTCTTAAATCTAGATGTATTTTGTGTTGTTTCAGTCCAAATAACAAAAAATTCTTAAATCAAGATGTATTTTTGTCTTGTTTCAGTCCAAATAACAAAAAATTCTTAAATCTAGATGTATTTTTGTCTTGTTTCAGTCCAAATAACAAAAATTTCTTAAATCTAGATGTATTTTTGTCTCGTTTCAGTCCAAATAACAAAAATATTCTTAAATCAAGATGTATTTTGTCTTGTTTCAGTCCAAATATCAAAAAATTCTTAAATCAAGATGTATTTTTGTCTTGTTTCAGTCCAAATATCAAAAAATTCTTAAATCAAGATGTATTTTTGTCTTGTTTCAGTCCAAATATCAAAAAATTCTTAAATCAAGATGTATTTTTGTCTTGTTTCAGTCCAAATAACAAAAATTTCTTAAATCTAGATGTATTTTGTGTTGTTTCAGTCCAAATAACAAAAATTTCTTAAATCTAGATGTATTTTTGTCTCGTTTCAGTCCAAATATCTAACAATTCTTAAATGTAGAAATAGAAAACAGAAAATTGATTAAACCAGATTCAAAATTTCCTCCCACTAGTCTGAAAGACCAAAATTAACCAGTGTATGTAAAAACAATGGTTTGCCTGCAGTGTCTTGTTTTATGAAACAAGAAGAGAAAAAACTATTTGTACTGTAAGACTGGATTTACAGTCAAACCAAAAATGATTCAAACACCAGATATGTTTGATTCTTTTTTTATAGCTCATTTATGTAAGTGAGGAGAGCAAAATAAAGTAAACTGTGACATATTATACACAAAAAAATGTCATACAGCGACTACCAGCAAAACATATACAAATTTAGGACCAAAAAGTATTCGGACACTTTGAGCTGATGATGTTTTGCTGAAGTGTTTTTTCTTTAATAACTAATGCACCTTTTTACACCACAGACTGAACAACATGAAGCATTGCTTGGTGATTGGTTGAGCTAAACTGGTATTATCTAATTGTGTAGTTAAATTTAACTGCTGACAGATATTCAACATCATTCATGTGTGAGAGTCTAACAGAAGGACGGACAAAACCAGTGAAATATCAACTGATTCTTGACATATTCTATTACCATTTTCTAAACTATAGCGAATAAACTGTGATAATGTGAGAAATGTTGAAGGTGTCTGAATAAACTTTGGTTTGACTGCAGGATCGATTCTCATCACACTCGTGCAGTGAGTTCAGGTTGAGTGATGTCACCTGTGGAGACGTGCAGTGATGTCACCAGCTTGGGTTGATTGACAGATGCTCCGAGGAAATCCATCAGGAATGAGGAGCTTGAAAACAAGACGGCGCAGTAACAGAGAGCGGCCAGCGAATACAGGAGCCACATTCCCCATCCGTGCAAACCACCCAACGGACCTACACACACACACACACACACACACACACACACACCAGAACAACTCAAGTCAGCTTCATTTATACAGCGCTTTTAACAATATAGATGTTTCAGAGCAGCTTTACAGTGATAATAGGAGATTACAGTAACAGAGATTGTACAGCAGATCTAGAATAAAGTTATTGTCCAAATAAAGTTAGTTTCGATTGATTCACTTCCATTGCAAAGATCATTAGTTATTAACTTAAACGACACCGTTCTAACAGAAAACAGAAACTTTTAATGTGTTCTGGCCGCTCATTCGCAAAAAAAGTGTTTGGAGCTCGAGAACGCAAACCTAGAAACGGTTCTAAGACGCAAGCGTTAAAAAAAGAGAATTATTATATCTGCGCAAACGCAGATGATGATGTGTTTAGTCTATAGATATGCACGTTTGAATACATTGCATTTTCGTTTTGAAAACGCATCTTTTTCTCTGTTTTGTCCTTCGGTCCACACAGACGGCGTTTTTATTAATGAAAACTACGCTTTTTGAAAACACGGATAAATTTGAAATCGCTGTTTTCGTGTGGACTGTCAAAACGGAATTTATTTGAAAACGATGACGTCAGTTTAGTCATGTGACGCATATTTTACCAATAGATATTCATGTTTATCCCAGTATTGTGCTGTTCACTTTCACACTGTTGCTAAAATGTGTTACTTCACACACTCTTCATATCACAGTCCTGCACAGATGACAGAATTTACTCACATTTGCTGTCCGGCGGTAAAACATGAGAGCAGTTTTAGCATTTTAGAATTAGACCAAACATATAATGGTGAGTGAGTGCGACCTGTACGCATCAGTGAATGCTGAGATATTCTGATAAATAAAATTATCCTGTCAGGAGAATTGCGTGATAACTTTATTTATTTTTCCGTCTGTATCATCTCAGTGAGCTTTTGTGAGCTTTTACGCATGCGCAGTAAAGGTGAATTTAGCATTTTCAGGCGTTTTTCAAAGGTTTCTCATCCACACTGAAACCTCAAAAACACCTGAAACGCTAGTGTGGACGGAGAGAGTGCATAAACTAAATTTTTTTAAACGAAAACGCCATTTTCAAATCTTGTCACTTTTTGAGGGTGACGCACCGTTTTTGTGTCTGTCCCTTTAAATGCAAATGAGCTGCTGCTCCCAGCACAGGGGGCGGAGCTACAAGAGCTTGAGTGTGTGTGTGTGTGTGTGTGTGTGTGTGTGTGTGTGTGTGTGTGTGTGGGGGGGGGGGGGGGGGACGGGGTAGCAGCTTCAATTAGAAAAAGTGACAACATGTAGTAGCAACATTTCTGAATGGTTAGTTGATGAATTTATGTGTAGTTGTCTTCTAGTCATTGATTAGCATATTCTGTCTTGGTCATCTATAAATGTGTTACAGGGGCGGGGTTTATGTAAATTTTAGGGTTTGTGATGTCACTAACCCGGGAGGAAGCTTGTGTAGTTCCTACCAGCCGTTTGTTGTAGTCCTTAAAAGGCAATTTCTTTAAAAGAAAAGATCTCCCTTTGCTCTGAACTTTGAGTGTCCTAACTTTGCAGATGTTGTTTATGCTTACACACTATAAATGTATATAATGAGAGATTTATTATACAATTTGGATTTCATACATTAATTTCTTGTTCAAACAAAATCCTGTCATCCAGCATCTCCTTTTTCACCAAAAATTCTCTTCAGAAACACTACGTCACGAACACTACGTCTATATTGTTTTTACACTCTATGAAATTACTCCCTGAAGAAACGCCTCCATTGTATCTTGAGTTTCTTCAGGGAACGAACACGTCTCAATATTCCTCATTTAAATAATTAATAAGCAGAATAAAGGGGCGGGGCCTGGTTGAGTTAGTTAGTAGTGTTTTAAACTGGCGGTTATGGAAAGGGGCGGGACATTTCCCAAACACAATTGAAGCGCTCGACCAATCACAACACACTGCTCCAGCCGACCAATCAGAGCACAGTGTGCTTTCCAGAAGGAGGGGCTTCATAGAGACAGGAAGTAAACAGAGCGTTACTGACAGACTGGGAAGAGAGGAGCCGCAACAATGGAGAATATGAGGAAAATAATCAACATTCAAGCAGGAAAACCTGTTCTAGTAGAAGCATAATATGGGCTCTTTAAAATAACAATGAGCAATACATTTGATACTCTTATATTTTACAAAAGTACTATGTTTAAAGGAAAATCCAGAAGTATCGGATCAAACCTGTGTCTGTGCGGTTCTGGTACGCGTGCATCGTGAAAGCCACGCCGTAGATGAGTTTGCTGTCGGGATCGGAGGAGTTCTGGACCTGGATCCAGTTTGGGTCTGCGATGGACGTGCACAGCGACACCAGAGTGAAGCACTGGCACACGGACGCAGGGGTCAACGCCAGGGTCATGCTGACTGAAAGATGGGATTTAAAAGCAGCACATTCTGTGTGGAAACAATAATTCAAGGGAAAAAATGCACATCTTATGCACTGAATTCAAATGCTTTGCAAACTTTGAGTGTTTAAGGTTCCTCATAAACAGAGTAGCTTTGGGGAAGGAACAATGAAACACCGGCAATATTACTGTCTGGTGACACACATAAAGTGCACTTGAGTAGAAGATTAGGGCTAGTTGTCACATTAGTGAATATTTCTCAGGGTAGTTGTTTTTTTTACAGTTAGACACAATCCTTAAAGTCCCCCCCCCCCCCCCCCCCCCTCTCTCTCTCTCTCTCTCTCTCTCTCTATACACACACACACACACATATATATATATATATATTATACCATACAGAGAATGTAACGGAATAAGTAAACTACAAGATCACAACAAACATCCCGAACCTCCCCTTTGGTCCAGATCACGTGACAACTAGCCCCGATCTCATTCAAAGCGATATTAAGCATTACAAACCATTCGAGGATAACAAAACCAAAACAGAGAAGAATTTAAATAATACCTGACAGAGTTCCGCGTGACGTCACCGATCGAAAACGACGTTTCTCACCTTGGGAGTCGAAGAATCGCTCGTGACATTATAAACGCTATAAAACATTCTATACGCTAAACAAAGCGTGGATTTCCTGTAGCTCTCATGCTGAACACGGATAAAGATAAACGATATGTCTTCTGCTGAGGTTATTTAAATCAACAGCACATAAAAGCTCACCCTGGCGGTTTAAAACACGGAACGAATCAACATAAGCAGATGAAGAACACTGCGCATGCGCAGCTCCGCTCACACAGCGCCCTCTAGAGGCTTGACGCACACATGCAAGACACACATTCACAACACGAGACATCTGACTCCGACTCCTTTGATTTTTTCTGTTTATCTTAATGAATGATGTATATCCTATATATAAACCATGGCTGTATTTTTACATCACTAAATCCAATACAAAAATGTTTCGCTTCAGGGAAATTAATGTCACGAGCCAAACAACCAGTAAACTATTATAATTTCTGCCGGGAATAAAGTAGTGTTCTCATAGTATATGCACGCTTTCTGTTTCTCATATAACACTGCTGGGGAGAATCAAAATAATAAAGACGACCAGCTAGTTTAAGGTAAAATAAACAATAAAAGCCTTGCCTGTTTAAATTGTAATTACAATAAAACCAACTGTAGTTTGTGATACTTTTTATTGGACAGGACAGTCAACAGTGACAGGGTTCGCAGTTCCTTACCAATAAATATCCATGACTTTTTCTGTTGTTTGTGAAAAAGGCCTTAGCCAATAATTTAACAGACGTTATAAGTGCATGAAATATTGTAGACTTGGTCCTTCCTAGAAATATATACTACGAAAAACAAAACTACAGTGATCAGTTTTTAAATCCCCTCATATTTTCAGTTTTCCACAGTCTGAAACCCTGTCCGAAATGTGTGTGTAAGACTAATGAAATACAATCTGCTTCTCAAGCACTGAAAAATATTCCTCGATGCTGAAATAAGGCAAATATCACTGCAGGTTTGAGTCTTGAACGGTGGTTCTGTATGAAAAATTGTTCCTGCCATGGAATAAAAAATGTATTTGCTACTTTTTTCCTTGCAATTCTGAGTTCATGACTAAAAATGTGTTAATTATAATCGTTTAGAACTCACAATTCAGACTTTTTTAAATCAGAATTGTGAGAGACACTGCAAAAACTGGAAACAATAAAAAAAATTACTCATAAAATCAAAATATCAAAAAAATATGCCATATAAAGAATGTCTTGTTTTCTGGGGAAATAAATCAATAGTAAGATTTGTTGCTTAAAAAAGGCAAAATTATCTGTCAATGGGGTCAGAAAAAAATAATTAACATTATTTTCTGACCCTTTTGGTGGATAATTTTTCTTGTTTTAAGCAACAACTCACTTAATTTTGATTTATTCCCCCAGAAAACAAGACATAATATCTTATGGCATTTTACTACTTTAGTAAATGCATCTTGATTTAAGAATGTTTAGATATTTGGACTGGAAACGAGACAAAAACACTAAATAAGAAAAAAAAACATTTTTTCCAGTGTATAAACTCTGAATTGTGAGATTTAAACAGAATTCTGAAAAATAACGTCAAGAATAAAGTCAGAATTGTGAGATATAAAGTTTCTTTTCTTATATTGTTTTACTCCGTGTCCGAAACGAGGTTCTATCCATAGTTCTGACACAGACTATAAATGATATGCTTGATTCACAAGTCCTGGTGATGAGAAGAGAAGCCCTTATGTTGCGGATGTGTTCTGCATGTCGGGCGTGAGGTTGATGAGGGTGTTGCTGGCTTGAGCGAGTTCAGAGATGGACACTCTTCCTCTCTGCTTGATGAACTGAGCCACAGCATTCAACTCCTCCGGTGTGATGAAGATAAACTTCCCTCGGTCGTCGATCACTCCTGGAGAAACACAAGATTATTCTGAGAGCAGTTCATGTGTCTCGTGATCTCTTCTCTGATGAACCTGTCACTCACATGAGATCCACCAATCGCAAACCACAACCATCCAATCCAAATCAAGCCCCGCCCACATTTGGTTTTTTTGGGCCATAAGGCCATTATTTGTGAACGTATGAATTAAGACTTTAATACCAGCAGAAACCCTGTATTGTATTATAAAAATAGTAGGCATGCACCGATATCAAAAATTTGGGCCGATACCGATAACCGATAATTCTTTATATTTGAAAGCCGACAACCGATATATTGGCTGATAAATCTAAACCCAAATTTGTATATATTTTTTGAGAGTCTGATTACAAAAACAAAGTCTCACCATTAAAATCCATTGATGATTTCATGATAATTTTATGTAGCCGATATGATATGACAGATGCACATGTTGCACTGAACTGCATTTTCCTTTTTTAAAAGTGATTTCAATCATATTTCAAGCAGTGCGCATCTGAAGTGTCTCAGCTGAAGGAAATAATCCATTATTTATTAGCTTTAATACATCAGACAAATTTTCTTATCGGGCCGATAACATTAAAAATGAACATATATCGGCCGATACCGATATGGTGGCCGATATATCGCGCATCTCTAAAAAAAACAGGAAGATTGAGGAACTGCTGTAATGGTGTGAAGTGTGTGTTTTGCATCAGGATGAAGTCACACACTCGTACCTGTAAGGGAACCGTCTGCGATCAGGTCCTGAAGTCTAGCAATAGCATCCTGACGTGAAGAAACATCGCAAAAATCAGCTTAAAACACTCAAAAGTGTTCAGAAGTCAAAACTGTTGCACTGAATACTAACCTGTGTGCGCAAGCCAAAGTGAGACGCCAAGTCCTCCAGCAAAACCACTTTCGATTTCTGAGCAGATAGAAGTGAAGCCATAAATATAGGGTATAATAAAAACGACTTTGTTGTGGTAGATGGTCAAACTAAAATATATTCAGACACCTCACATTATCACAGTTTATTCGGTAAAATGGTAATAAAATATGACAAGAATCAGTTGATATTTTGTCTTCTGTTAGACTCTCACACATGAATGATGTTGAATATCTGTCAGCTGTTAAATTTAACTACACAATTAGATAACACCAGTTTAGCTCAACCAATCACCAAGCAATGCTTCATGTTGTTCAGTCTGTGGTGTAAAAAGGTGCATTAGTTATTAAAGAAAAAACACTTTTTTTTCACAAAAACACAAGTGTCGGAATACTTTTTGATCTCAAATATTCATAAGTTTTACTGGTAGTCTCTGTATGAAGAATTTTGGAGTATAATATGTCACAGTTTACTTTATTTTGCTCCCCTCACTTACATAAATGAACTATAGCGTCCTGCACACACTAGTAATAAAATATCAAACATTATATCCGTTGTTTGAATACTTTTTGGTTTGACTGTATGTATGCTTCACATTATATTTACACGAGATGTGCATCACAGTTCTGTACAAATGTGCTTATTTTACAACACCTTTGAATTGATTCATTGAATCAGAATCTGTTTTGATTTCCATAAAAAAGATGGATTCATTAATTTTATATCAATAATCTGATATTTTGCTTTTAGCGCATCATTCAAATGATTATAATAAAGAGACAATTATAATAAAATATCTTTCATTTGTACAGCATATCATACTTTATAGTGTATTATCATAAAAGGCATTTTTCAACACACCGCTGCCTTTCATCTCACAAATATGAATGCGACAGCTTTAATCTGAATGTATAACTGACATATGTTACCTTGACGTACTGGATGAACTCTTGCAGCAGATTGCGTGACTGAAAAACACAAAATAACTTTAACATTTGATAGATTTTGCTTTACATTCAGATTGTTTGCCCTGTAGTGTCTCGCCTTACAGGGTTCATGACATGAAAAATCAAATTCAGTTTCTGACGTGATTCGTGAAATTTTGGGGGGGGGTCTCAAAAAATATTGACAATGTTTTATTTTAACGTGCATTTTCAGTTTTGTGTAATGTGATCATCGTGGAGTATTATGTGTAAAATAGCAAAAATATCATTCATTCATGCATGACGGCGATTTAAACCTAATGCACTTCAATAAAAATACTATACATGCTATTCTTGTCATGAGCATCGAGGTGTGGTGGCGCTGTGGTGAAAATCCCAATCATGTTTAACACGTTAACTCAAAGATTCGTAGAAAAAATATAAACGTTGATCTGCGCGCGAAGTCCTTGAAATCAATTCTGTGTTAAGGAAAGGCATGTTATTCCCAATTATGAGTTGTGGCTGGGTTGTTATAGGTCTACGTGACTATTTGAACGGAGGAATTATGGTATTCTTCTGTAGCCTGACGAGTAATTTAACCCTCGTTCAAGTGAACTCAAAGACAGCCTATTTATAGACTATTTGCTGTTTGACTTATCAATATGTATATAGTGCATACACTTGTAGCTGTTATGTATCTTTGGAAGTCCTTTAAATGAATGGGTTTCATAGCGCAACGCCGCTGAAAGAACGTCTGAAATGGTGAAAGAACGTTTAAACGGCTGGTTTGAGTCTCTACAGACTTCAGAAGATCTCAGCGTCAGGAACAAGTGGATGGTTTATTATAATAGCATCCCGGATCATGTCGGAGGATTTTATGTTTGTTCGGAGCATTTGATGCAATGGAGAGTTCACAAAGAAACAACAAGCAGCGACTCTACTTGATCTGACAGCAGCTGCATCACAAACCCAGAGTAAATTATTTCATAATGCTTTTCTATAAATTATGGTTTTAAATGGATAATGTTTTCAATTGTGAGTGAGCGTTGATACTGTTTCCAGGGCAATGGTGTTAGCCAATCATAACAATGGCATTTACATACAAGCCTTAAAGTCCCCCTGTGTTGAAAATCCAGCTTTTAATGTTGTTTATATGTCTATGTGGTGATTTTAATATGCTTTAAGACAAACCATGTGTAAATTCATAAGTCGACAGCATTGCTGAGTATTTTCTGCTTAAAACTGCAGTGAACCAAAGACAGTCTCAAAAACACGCTTTGAAATTGCTGGTGTTTCTGACGTCACAAACGACCTCGTAACCAATCAGATCAACGTGTGATCGTCAACGAGTGGATCTCTGAGTGAGTGGAGGCGGGGCTCATTTGCATATTCATAGAACCGCACATACTATATGAGGCAAGGGTGTCGAGTTACATTCGATTTTTTTCTTGGAAAAAACTTTTAAATATGTTATTTTTTAGATCAAACCTGAGTTTTAAGGGATGAAATTAATATAGGAGCACCTTAAAATGTGATCATTTCAGACAGAGACTCAGAATAAGGGTTAAATAAATTCTACATATATTTGTTTTTCGCATAAAAACTATTAACATTATAAGTGAACCTCAAGGAACATTTATATATTTTCTTTTTAATCCATGTCATGAACCCTTTAATAAATGAACCCAACAACAAATGTAAAAACTTCCGCTTACACTTTATTATAAGGTTGTAACAGTGTAATTATATATTTAAGTACGGAGTAATAATAAGCAATAATATAGGGTTATGGTAGGATTAGGATTCGGTTAAAGGTTAGTTGCATGTAATTATGCATAATTTACTGTTATTACTATGGAAAGTACATGTAACAAGGACACTGTAAAATAAAGTGTTGTTGCAAACACACTCACTCACTCCCGTCACTAAACACAAAATAACTTTAGCATCAGATGGACAGGACAGAAAAAACTTTTAAATATGTAATTTTGGTGTTTTAAGGGATACAATTATTTACTTAACGGAGACTTTAAAAGGAGCCGCGCAAAAAAAAAAAAAAAGATAATTTCAGACAGAGGCTCAGAATGAGGGTTAAAAATAATAATTTTTCTACATATATATTTGTTTTTCGTGCAAAAAAAAGATTAAAATTATAAGTGAACCCTCAAGAAACATATTAAAATAAAAAATCCATGTCATGAGCCCTTTAATAAATGAACCAGGAATGACCTTAAAATGAACTTTACAGGTTTGCACGGATACATTGTTGCGCACACACACACACACACACACACACACTCACTCCCGTCAACTTCAGCACCGTATGGACAGGAGCGCAGATGTTTTGAGGAACGCACCTCTTGCTCGTCGAGCTCTTCTGCTTCTCCCTGATCCTCGATCACAAACGCCTCCTTCATCCGCTGGTACTCCTCCTCTTCTCTCTTCTCCTGATCCTCTTTGGCACGACGCAACTCATCCTCCTGTGGACGAGACATTTACTGACATTTAAGCAGGAAAGCTGACCGTTTTTCTGTGTTCCACATGAGTTTCACACTGAATTACGCATATAAAGCAGCTCACTGCAAAAAATGCTTTTCTTACTTGGTATTTTTGTCTTGTTTCAAGTCCAAATTTCTAAAAAGTCTTAAATCAAGATGCATTTACTAGATGAGTAAAATGCCATAAGATATTATGTCTTGTTTTCTGGGGAAATAAATCAAAATTAAGTGAGTTGTTGATTAAAAAAAAAAAAAAAAGCAAAATTATCTGTCGGGGGAAAGAACAATAATGTTAATTCAAACAGAAACAACATTATTTTTCTGACCCCATTGGCAGATCATTTTGCTTGTTTTAAGCAACAACTCACTAGAAAACAAGACAAAACTTTACTTATTTAGTAAATGCATCTTGATTTAATAATTTTTAGAAATTTGGACTGGAAACAAGACAAAAATATAAGTAAGAAAAGCATTTTTTGCAGTGTATAGCAGGAAAGTTGACCATCCCTGCATCTAAATGTGCACACTATCCATCCTAAACAGTGTGTGGGATTAAAATAAGTGTCCCAAAGCATAGTATGTTGAAAAGAGTGTGTCAGACTCAGAAGTCCCCAGATTATCTACTATTTCTGGTGGATTTTCGAAGTGTGGATCCGTGCTCACTATGATATACTACGGCTGATATTACCCACAATCCACTGCGCTTTGGAGGAGGAACTACAAACACAAGTAAAAAGTGTTAAAAAACTACAAAACATGGCGGATATACGCGACTGATGGTGAGAGGTTTAGAAAAAGGTTTGAGTGACTAATCAAGTTGAATTGAACCTGATAAAAACATTTATTTTATGTTATCCGTGTTATATTTCATCTGCAATAACAATGTGGACTTTTATATAGATCCGTTTGGCCATTAACTTTTAAAAGCATCATTATGCATGAATATGAGGAGAGTCTCTGTATGAATGACCCGCGACTGCAGATCAACGTGATTCTGCATTTCTCTCCGATACGATGGGAAATGAAATATGACAAGATGATTGACAGGCCAGTTTACTGTGACAGGATGAGACGGAGAGCAACCGTTAAAGATGCAATCGTATAACGTGATGCATTTACTAGATGAGTAAAATGCCTTATAATGAATGTCTTGTTTTCTGGGGAAATAAATCAAAATTTAGTGAGTTGTTGCTTAAAAAAGTCAAAATTATCTGCCAATGGGGTCAGAAAATGCATCTTGATTTAAGTATTTGTAGATGTATGGACTGGAAAAAAGACAAAAACACTAAAAAACTAAAGCACTATTTGTCAAAATGACCTGTTTTTGCTCTTGCAGTTTCTCCTTTTCCTCTTCTTTCTGTCTCTCTTGATCTCTGAGTTCCTGCATTCTCTTCCTCTCCTCTCGCTCTTCCAGCTCGGCCTAAAACACACACACACACACACACACATTAATAACCATACGTCTGATACGGGTGAAACGTGAGATGTAGCATATGGAGTGAATTTTGTGCCATAGATAAACAAACAAATCCAGCAATTTGCAAACGAACTAAAAACAAACATCAAAAACTCGACTCGCAAACAAACAGAAAGCAATGTGCAAAAACAAAAGTCAATTTGAGCAAAAACGCAGAAGTGTTGTGTTTTACAAATATAAATAAATGAGCCTAGATAACATTCCGCAAATAAATATGAATATAGTAGCAGTGTTGTGACCTCTCTCTGAGCTTTCCGCGCTTGTTTCTCTTCCAGCTTCTTCTGTTTCTTTGCTCCCACTTTCCCAGCAACTTGAGGTCGTTCTTCAGACGTTTGCCCGTCTTCCTGACTCTCATCGGCTTCCACAGGACTGTCCTCTGAAGAGAGGGAGACAGATTAAAGGTGCAGTGTCTGATTTTTAGCGGCATCTAGTGGTGAGGTTACGAATTGCAACCAACAGAAGTTACGGTGGCCAACAGGAATTGATGTCGTCATCTGAGACAGCAGAGAGTAGCAGTTCAGCAATGAGGTTTCTTTACAAAGATAAAATTAAGAAATTATGTTTACTTGATTATTCAGTAAAACTATATGTTGTGTATATTATTGTTACTTGTTCATCATTGTGTCAGTGTTTTATTCGCTGAACTAAGCTTGCTTCCTTGCACGAAGAACAACATAGTAACGAAACGCGTTTGTCCGTTCAGGGCCACCGTAGAAACATGTCGGCGCATTTCAATGATCGGGAACCCGCGGTGTGTAGACAGAAACTGCTCATTCTAAGGTAATACAAATATAATGGTTCATTAAGTAAGGTCTTTATACACCACTGAAAACTTCTTTTTCAAGGTAGTGAGGAAACGCGCTCTTTAGCGCTGTGTGTTCGCTGTCGGCTACGCTAGAAACATGACCACACAATATGTCGACCTCCATAGAAGGGGGAGCCCGCAGTTATGGAGATATAAAGGTCTCATTCTAAGGTAATAAAAACATAACGGTTCATTATGCAAGGTCTTTATACACCACTGAAAACATAGTTATGGATCTTATATTGCGTTTCTGTCAATAGATTATATTTTGTATTAAATCTGAGAGCTGGATCACTCGTATATTTATACTTATATTCATACTTATATTCATTTCCTTCTCTGTGGGCCTCGAGTCAGTTCACTAGTGTAACAGCGTAAGCTTCTGTGTTGTACGTCACACGTATCACACACATGACCAGCGTCGGCCAATAGTGAGCCTGCGTGTGACGTAGCTCTACGCTATCACACTACGCTAACTGACTCGAGGCCCACAGAGAAGGAAATGAATAGTTTAAATAAAGTTATTTTTGTTTGTTTTTGCGCACATAAAGTATTCTCGTCGCTTGATAAATTTAAGATTGAGCCACTGTAGTCACTTGGACTATTTTAACGATGTCGATTAACGATTAATAACTTTTCGGGTAACAAGTGTCAATCCCTTAGAAGCCTATGGAGGAGTGATCCAGCTCTCAGATTTAATCACAAATATCTTAATTCGTGTTCCGAAGATGAACGAAGGTCTTACGGGGTTGAAAAACATGAGGTGGAGTAAATACTGACAGAGTTTACATTTTTGGGTGAACTATCCCTTTAACTAATGTTAACAAATACAACTTTAATAACGTATCAGTAAATGTTGAAATTAATATTAAAGCTCCAGTAGGTAGCTTTTGTAAACAAATATTTGTTAAAACTGTCATTATGTCCTGACAGTAGAATATGAGACAGATAATCTGTCTCATAACAGCGCGTACCGTCGTTCGTGACTCTCCTGTTCGAACTCATTCAACGAACGAAATGACTCGAAAAAAGATTCGTTCATTTGGATGAACGAGTTCGAACAGGATCACGAACGTGCGTCACAGAACAGAGCAAGGCGAGCATTTGTGCTTATAAAACTTAATTTTTTTTATTTATTTTTGAAATGACCGATCGTTTCGCTAGATAAGACCCTTATTCATCGTCTGGTATCGTTTAAAACCCTTTGTAGCTGCGCTGAAACTGTCATTTGGTCCTTCAAACGTTTGTGTCCTATTGAAGTCCATTATATGGAGAAAAAGCCTGGAATGTTTTCATCAAAAAACTTAATTTCTCTTTTCGACTGAAGAAAGAAAGACATGGACAGCTTGGATGACATGGGGGTGAGTAAATTATCAGCAAAAGTTTTTTTAAAAGTGAACTAATCCTTTAACGTTATCTTACTAGCTATTTATAACTTATAACCTCCACAGCTCCTCCCTCCACAGCTCCTCCCCCACAGCTCCTCCCTCCACAGCTCCTCCCTCCACAGCTCCTCCCCCCACAGCTCCTCCCCCACAGCTCCTCCCCCACAGCTCCTCCCTCCACAGCTCCTCCCTCCACAGCTCCTCCCACACAGCTCCTCCCCCACAGCTCCTCCCTCCACAGCTCCTCCCTCCACAGCTCCTCCCTCCACAGCTCCTCCCTCCACAGCTCCTCCCTCCTCCAGCTCCATGGTCAATGTAACGATACCAGGCGATGAATAAGGGTCTTATCTAGCGAAACGATCGGTCATTTCAAAAATAAATAAAAAAAATTAAGTTTTATAAGCACAAATGCTCGCCTTGCTCTGTTCTGTGACGCACGTTCGTGGTCCTGTTCGAACTCGTTCATTCAAATGAACGAATCTTTTTTCGAGTCATTTCGTTCGTTGAATGAGTTCGAACAGGAGAGTCACGAACGACGGTACGCGCTCGCGCTGTGCAAGAGAGGGGTGATATGGCCAGCAGCCATATCACCCTGTAGCCCAAGACTGGTTGCCCACTAAAGCTAAGCAGGGCTGAGCCTGGTCAGTACCTGGATGGGAGACCTTCTGAGAAAACCAGGTTGCTGCTGGAAGAGGTGTTAGTGAGGCCAGCAGGGGGTGCTCACCCTGTGGTCTGTGTGGGTCCTAACACCCCAGTATGGTAATGGGGACACTATACTGTCAATTGAGCACTGTCCTTCGGATGAGACGTTAAACCGAGGTCCTGACTCTCTGTGGTCACAAAAAATCCCAGGATGTCTTTCGAAAGAGTAGGGGGGTAACCCCGGCATCCTGGCCAAATTTGCCCAGTGGCCCCTGTCCATCATGGCCTCCTAATCATCCCCATGTATATATATATACCAATTGGCTTCATCACTCTGTCTCCTCTCCACCAGTAAGCTGGTGTGTGGTGGGCGTTCTGGCGCAATATGGCTGCCGTCGCATCATCCAGGTGGATGCTGCACATTGGTGGTGGTTGAGGAGATTCCCCCTTCTATGTGAAGCACTTTGAGTGTCCAGAAAAGCGCTATATAAATGTGATGAATTATTATTATTATTATAGAAAGAGTGCAATGTTAAGAAAATTACATGTATTGCAAAATACATAATGATTTGAGGACCAAGTTTGTAATCAAAGTATGGGCAGGCCATGGTCAAAGTAAAGCATATTGTTGATGTTTCATCCCTATTAGTGAATGTTCCATAACTGTTTATAATCCGCCGTCATCGGTGGTCCTGCTTACTAGCCTGCGCGTTCACGGCAGGCTCCGCTGTGGGGGAGGAGCTGTGGGGGAGGAGCTGTGGAGGGAGGAGCTGTGGAGGGAGGAGCTGTGGAGGGAGGAGCTGTGGAGGGAGGAGCTGTGGAGGGAGGAGCTGTGGAGGAGGAGCTGTGGAGGGAGGAGCTGTGGAGGGAGGAGCTGTGGGGGGAGGAGCTGTGGAGGGAGGAGCTGTGGAGGGAGGAGCTGTGGAGGAGGAGCTGTGGAGGGAGGAGCTGTGGAGGGAGGAGCTGTGGAGGAGGAGCTGTGGAGGAGGAGCTGTGGAGGGAGGAGCTGGGGAGGGAGGAGCTGTGGAGGATGGAGCTGTGGAGGGAGGAGCTGTGGAGGAGGAACTGTGGAGGGAGGAGCTGTGGAGGAGGAGCTGTGGAGGAGGAGCTGTGGAGGAGGAGCTGTGGAGGGAGGAGCTGTGGAGGAGGAGCTGTGGAGGGAGGAGCTGTGGAGGGAGGAGCTGGGGAGGGAGGAGCTGGGGAGGATGGAGCTGTGGAGGGAGGAGCTGTGGAGGGAGGAGCTGTGGAGGGAGGAACTGTGGAGGGAGGAGCTGTGGAGGGAGGAGCTGTGGGGGAGGAGCTGTGGAGGGAGGAGCTGTGGAGGGAGGAGCTGTGGAGGGAGGAGCTGTGGAGGGAGGAGCTGTGGAGGAGGAGCTGTGGAGGGAGGAGATGTGGAGGGAGGAGCTGTGGAGGGAGGAGCTGTGGAGGGAGGAGCTGTAGCGTAGCAGAGAGCAAGGCGGTTGGACCTGTAAGTTGTGCTTGTTCAAATTTTCAGGCTAAGTCAACATTTTCTCAAAACTCCCTACTGCAGCTTTAACTAAGATTAATAAATGCTGAAGAAGTATAGTTCATTCTTAGTTCATGTTAACTAATGAATCTTATTGTAAAGTTTTATCAAAACAATGAACTTTGCAACAAATGTGACACTCCCGTTGCTGTTACTGTTACATTGTTGCGTCGAGCTCAGTGTGTGTGATGAGTGTGTTGACAGTACCGTTGTTCAGTGGTGTGTGATGAGTGTGTTGACAGTACCGTTGTTCAGTGGTGTGTGATGAGTGTGTCGACAGTACCGTTGTTCAGTGGTGTGTGATGAGTGTGTCGACAGTACCGTTGTTCAGTGGTGTGTGATGAGTGTGTTGACAGTACCGTTGTTCAGTGGTGTGTGATGAGTGTGTTGACAGTACCGTTGTTCAGTGGTGTGTGATGAGTGTGTTGACAGTACCGTTGTTCAGTGGTGTGTGATGAGTGTGTTGACAGTACCGTTGTTCAGTGGTGTGTGATGAGTGTGTTGACAGTACCGTTGTTCAGTGGTGTGTGATGAGTGTGTTGACAGTACCGTTGTTCAGTGGTGTGTGATGAGTGTGTTGACAGTACCGTTGTTCAGTGGTGTGTGATGAGTGTGTTGACAGTACCGTTGTTCAGTGGTGTGTGATTAGTGCGTTGACAGTACCGTTGTTCAGTGGTGTGTGATGAGTGTGTTGACAGTACCGTTGTTCAGTGGTGTGTGATGAGTGTGTTGACAGTACCGTTGTTCAGTGGTGTGTGATGAGTGTGTTGACAGTACCGTTGTTCAGTGGTGTGTGATGAGTGTGTCGACAGTACCGTTGTTCAGTGGTGTGTGATGAGTGTGTCGACAGTACCGTTGTTCAGTGGTGTGTGATGAGTGTGTCGACAGTACCGTTGTTCAGTGGTGTGTGATGAGTGTGTCGACAGTGCCGTTGTTCAGTGGTGTGTGATGAGTGTGTCGACAGTGCCGTTGTTCAGTGGTGTGTGATGAGTGTGTTGACAGTACCGTTGTACAGTGGTGTGTGATGAGTGTGTCGACAGTACTGTTGTTCAGTGGTGTGTGATGAGTGTGTCGACAGTACTGTTGTTCAGTGGTGTGTGATGAGTGTGTTGACAGTACCGTTGTTCAGTGGTGTGTGATGAGTGTGTTGACAGTACCGTTGTTCAGTGGTGTGTGATGAGTGTGTTGACAGTACCGTTGTTCAGTGGTGTGTGATGAGTGTGTAGACAGTACCGTTGTTCAGTGGTGTGTGATGAGTGTGTCGACAGTACCGTTGTTCAGTGGTGTGTGATGAGTGTGTTGACAGTACCGTTGTTCAGTGGTGTGTGATGAGTGTGTCGACAGTACCGTTGTTCAGTGGTGTGTGATGAGTGTGTCGACAGTACCGTTGTTCAGTGGTGTGTGATGAGTGTGTCGACAGTGCCGTTGTTCAGTGGTGTGTGATGAGTGTGTCGACAGTGCCGTTGTTCAGTGGTGTGTGATGAGTGTGTTGACAGTACCGTTGTACAGTGGTGTGTGATGAGTGTGTTGACAGTACCGTTGTTCAGTGGTGTGTGATGAGTGTGTTGACAGTACCGTTGTTCAGTGGTGTGTGATGAGTGTGTTGACAGTGCCGTTGTTCAGTGGTGTGTGATGAGTGTGTTGACAGTGCCGTTGTTCAGTGGTGTGTGATGAGTGTGTTGTTCAGGGGTGTGTGATGAGTGTGTTGACAGTACCGTTGTTCAGTGGTGTGTGATGAGTGTGTTGACAGTACCGTTGTTCAGTGGTGTGTGATGAGTGTGTTGTTCAGTGGTGTGTGATGAGTGTGTTGACAGTACCGTTGTTCAGGGGTGTGTGATGAGTGTGTCGACAGTGCCGTTGTTCAGTGGTGTGTGATGAGTGTGTCGACAGTGCCGTTGTTCAGTGGTGTGTGATGAGTGTGTTGACAGTACCGTTGTACAGTGGTGTGTGATGAGTGTGTTGACAGTACCGTTGTTCAGTGGTGTGTGATGAGTGTGTTGACAGTACCGTTGTTCAGTGGTGTGTGATGAGTGTGTTGACAGTGCCGTTGTTCAGTGGTGTGTGATGAGTGTGTTGACAGTGCCGTTGTTCAGTGGTGTGTGATGAGTGTGTTGTTCAGGGGTGTGTGATGAGTGTGTTGACAGTACCGTTGTTCAGTGGTGTGTGATGAGTGTGTTGACAGTACCGTTGTTCAGTGGTGTGTGATGAGTGTGTTGTTCAGTGGTGTGTGATGAGTGTGTTGACAGTACCGTTGTTCAGGGGTGTGTGATGAGTGTGTTGACAGTACCGTTGTTCAGTGGTGTGTGATGAGTGTGTCGACAGTACCGTTGTTCAGTGGTGTGTGATGAGTGTGTTGACAGTGCCGTTGTTCAGTGGTGTGTGATGAGTGTGTTGACAGTACCGTTGTTCAGTGGTGTGTGATGAGTGTGTTGACAGTACCGTTGTTCAGTGGTGTGTGATGAGTGTGTTGACAGTACCGTTGTTCAGTGGTGTGTGATGAGTGTGTTGACAGTACCGTTGTTCAGTGGTGTGTGATGAGTGTGTTGACAGTACCGTTGTTCAGTGGTGTGTGATGAGTGTGTTGACAGTGCCGTTGTTCAGTGGTGTGTGATGAGTGTGTTGACAGTGCCGTTGTTCAGTGGTGTGTGATGAGTGTGTTGTTCAGGGGTGTGTGATGAGTGTGTTGACAGTACCGTTGTTCAGTGGTGTGTGATGAGTGTGTTGACAGTACCGTTGTTCAGTGGTGTGTGATGAGTGTGTTGACAGTACCGTTGTTCAGTGGTGTGTGATGAGTGTGTTGTTCAGTGGTGTTTGATGAGTGTGTTGACAGTACCGTTGTTCAGTGGTGTGTGATGAGTGTGTTGACAGTACCGTTGTTCAGTGGTGTGTGATGAGTGTGTTGACAGTACCGTTGTTCAGTGGTGTGTGATGAGTGTGTTGACAGTACTGTTGTTCAGTGGTGTGTGATGAGTGTGTTGACAGTACCGTTGTTCAGTGGTGTGTGATGAGTGTGTCGACAGTACCGTTGTTCAGTGGTGTGTGATGAGTGTGTTGACAGTACCGTTGTTCAGTGGTGTGTGATGAGTGTGTCGACAGTACCGTTGTTCAGTGGTGTGTGATGAGTGTGTTGTTCAGTGGTGTGTGATGAGTGTGTTGACAGTACCGTTGTTCAGTGGTGTGTGATGAGTGTGTTGACAGTACTGTTGTTCAGTGGTGTGTGATAAGTGTGTTGACAGTACCGTTGTTCAGTGGTGTGTGATGAGTGTGTTGACAGTACCGTTGTTCAGTGGTGTGTGATGAGTGTGTTGTTCAGTGGTGTGTGATGAGTGTGTTGACAGTACTGTTGTTCAGTGGTGTGTGATAAGTGTGTTGACAGTACCGTTGTTCAGTGGTGTGTGATGAGTGTGTTGACAGTACCGTTGTTCAGTGGTGTGTGATGAGTGTGTTGACAGTACCGTTGTTCAGTGGTGTGTGATGAGTGTGTTGACAGTACCGTTGTTCAGTGGTGTGTGATAAGTGTGTTGACAGTACTGTTGTTCAGTGGTGTGTGATGAGTGTGTTGACAGTACCGTTGTTCAGTGGTGTGTGATGAGTGTGTTGACAGTACCGTTGTTCAGTGGTGTGTGATGAGTGTGTTGACAGTACCGTTGTTCAGTGGTGTGTGATGAGTGTGTTGACAGTACCGTTGTTCAGTGGTGTGTGATGAGTGTGTTGACAGTACCGTTGTTCAGTGGTGTGTGATGAGTGTGTTGACAGTACCGTTGTTCAGTGGTGTGTGATGAGTGTGTTGACAGTACCGTTGTTCAGTGGTGTGTGATGAGTGTGTTGACAGTACCGTTGTTCAGTGGTGTGTGATGAGTGTGTCGACAGTACCGTTGTTCAGTGGTGTGTGATGAGTGTGTTGACAGTACCGTTGTTCAGTGGTGTGTGATGAGTGTGTTGACAGTACCGTTGTTCAGTGGTGTGTGATGAGTGTGTTGACAGTACCGTTGTTCAGTGGTGTGTGATGAGTGTGTTGACAGTACCGTTGTTCAGTGGTGTGTGATGAGTGTGTTGTTCAGTGGTGTGTGATGAGTGTGTTGACAGTACCGTTGTTCAGTGGTGTGTGATGAGTGTGTTGACAGTACCGTTGTTCAGTGGTGTGTGATGAGTGTGTTGACAGTACCGTTGTTCAGTGGTGTGTGATGAGTGTGTTGACAGTACCGTTGTTCAGTGGTGTGTGATGAGTGTGTCGACAGTACCGTTGTTCAGTGGTGTGTGATGAGTGTGTTGACAGTACCGTTGTTCAGTGGTGTGTGATGAGTGTGTTGTTCAGTGGTGTGTGATGAGTGTGTTGACAGTACCGTTGTTCAGTGGTGTGTGATGAGTGTGTTGACAGTACCGTTGTTCAGTGGTGTGTGATAAGTGTGTTGACAGTACCGTTGTTCAGTGGTGTGTGATGAGTGTGTTGACAGTACCGTTGTTCAGTGGTGTGTGATGAGTGTGTTGACAGTACCGTTGTTCAGTGGTGTGTGATAAGTGTGTTGACAGTACTGTTGTTCAGTGGTGTGTGATGAGTGTGTTGACAGTACCATTGTTCAGTGGTGTGTGATGAGTGTGTTGACAGTACCGTTGTTCAGTGGTGTGTGATGAGTGTGTTGACAGTACCGTTGTTCAGTGGTGTGTGATGAGTGTGTTGACAGTACCGTTGTTCAGTGGTGTGTGATGAGTGTGTTGACAGTACCGTTGTTCAGTGGTGTGTGATGAGTGTGTTGACAGTACCGTTGTTCAGTGGTGTGTGATGAGTGTGTTGACAGTACCGTTGTTCAGTGGTGTGTGATGAGTGTGTTGACAGTACCGTTGTTCAGTGGTGTGTGATGAGTGTGTTGACAGTACCGTTGTTCAGTGGTGTGTGATGAGTGTGTTGACAGTACCGTTGTTCAGTGGTGTGTGATGAGTGTGTTGACAGTACCGTTGTTCAGTGGTGTGTGATGAGTGTGTTGACAGTACCGTTGTTCAGTGGTGTGTGATAAGTGTGTTGACAGTACTGTTGTTCAGTGGTGTGTGATGAGTGTGTTGACAGTACCGTTGTTCAGTGGTGTGTGATGAGTGTGTTGACAGTACTGTTGTTCAGTGGTGTGTGATGAGTGTGTCGACAGTACCGTTGTTCAGTGGTGTGTGATGAGTGTGTTGACAGTACCGTTGTTCAGTGGTGTGTGATGAGTGTGTTGTTCAGTGGTGTGTGATGAGTGTGTTGACAGTACTGTTGTTCAGTGGTGTGTGATGAGTGTGTTGACAGTACTGTTGTTCAGTGGTGTGTGATAAGTGTGTTGACAGTACCGTTGTTCAGTGGTGTGTGATGAGTGTGTTGACAGTACCGTTGTTCAGTGGTGTGTGATGAGTGTGTTGACAGTACCGTTGTTCAGTGGTGTGTGATGAGTGTGTTGACAGTACCGTTGTTCAGTGGTGTGTGATGAGTGTGTTGACAGTACCGTTGTTCAGTGGTGTGTGATGAGTGTGTTGACAGTACCGTTGTTCAGTGGTGTGTGATAAGTGTGTTGACAGTACTGTTGTTCAGTGGTGTGTGATGAGTGTGTTGACAGTACCGTTGTTCAGTGGTGTGAGATGAGTGTGTCGACAGTGCCGTTGTTCAGTGGTGTGTGATGAGTGTGTCGACAATGCCGTTGTTCAGTGGTGTGTGATGAGTGTGTTGACAGTACCGTTGTTCAGTGGTGTGTGATGAGTGTGTTGTTCAGTGGTGTGTGATGAGTGTGTTGACAGTACCGTTGTTCAGTGGTGTGTGATGAGTGTGTTGACAGTACCGTTGTTCAGTGGTGTGTGATGAGTGTGTTGTTCAGTGGTGTGTGATGAGTGTGTTGACAGTACCGTTGTTCAGTGGTGTGTGATGAGTGTGTTGACAGTACCGTTGTTCAGTGGTGTGTGATAAGTGTGTTGACAGTACTGTTGTTCAGTGGTGTGTGATGAGTGTGTTGACAGTACCGTTGTTCAGTGGTGTGTGATGAGTGTGTTGTTCAGTGGTGTGTGATGAGTGTGTTGACAGTACCGTTGTTCAGTGGTGTGTGATGAGTGTGTTGACAGTACCGTTGTTCAGTGGTGTGTGATGAGTGTGTCGACAGTACTGTTGTTCAGTGGTGTGTGATGAGTGTGTTGACAGTGCCGTTGTTCAGTGGTGTGTGATGAGTGTGTCGACAATGCCGTTGTTCAGTGGTGTGTGATGAGTGTGTCGACAATGCCGTTGTTCAGTGGTGTGTGATGAGGGTGTCGACAGTGCCGTTGTTCAGTGGTGTGTGATGAGTGTGTCGACAATGCCGTTGTTCAGTGGTGTGTGATGAGTGTGTCGACAATGCCGTTGTTCAGTGGTGTGTGATGAGTGTGTTGACAGTACCGTTGTTCAGTCGTTTGTGATGAGTGTGTTGACAGTACCGTTGTTCAGTGGTGTGAGATGAGTGTGTTGACAGTACCGTTGTTCAGTGGTGTGAGATGAGTGTGTCGACAGTACTGTTGTTCAGTGGTGTGTGATGAGTGTGTTGACAGTACCGTTGTTCAGTGGTGTGTGATAAGTGTGTTGACAGTACTGTTGTTCAGTGGTGTGTGATGAGTGTGTTGACAGTACCGTTGTTCAGTGGTGTGTGATGAGTGTGTTGACAGTACCGTTGTTCAGTGGTGTGTGATGAGTGTGTTGACAGTACCGTTGTTCAGTGGTGTGTGATAAGTGTGTTGACAGTACCGTTGTTCAGCGGTGTGTGATGAGTGTGTTGACAGTACCGTTGTTCAGTGGTGTGAGATGAGTGTGTCGACAGTGCCGTTGTTCAGTGGTGTGTGATGAGTGTGTTGACAGTACCGTTGTTCAGTGGTGTGTGATGAGTGTGTTGACAGTACCGTTGTTCAGTGGTGTGTGATGAGTGTGTTGACAGTACCGTTGTTCAGTGGTGTGTGATGAGTGTGTCGACAGTACTGTTGTTCAGTGGTGTGTGATGAGTGTGTTGACAGTGCCGTTGTTCAGTGGTGTGTGATGAGTGTGTCGACAATGCCGTTGTTCAGTGGTGTGTGATGAGTGTGTTGACAGTACCGTTGTTCAGTGGTGTGTGATGAGTGTGTCGACAGTACTGTTGTTCAGTGGTGTGTGATGAGTGTGTTGACAGTACCGTGTGATGAGTGTGTTGACAGTACCGTTGTTCAGTGGTGTGTGATGAGTGTGTCGACAGTACCGTTGTTCAGTGGTGTGTGATGAGTGTGTCGACAGTGCCGTTGTTCAGTGGTGTGTGATGAGTGTGTTGACAGTACCGTTGTTCAGTGGTGTGTGATGAGTGTGTTGACAGTGCCGTTGTTCAGTGGTGTGTGATGAGTGTGTTGACAGTACCGTGTGATGAGTGTGTTGACAGTACCGTTGTTCAGTGGTGTGTGATGAGTGTGTTGACAGTACCGTGTGATGAGTGTGTTGACAGTACCGTTGTTCAGTGGTGTGTGATGAGTGTGTTGACAGTACCGTTGTTCAGTGGTGTGTGATGAGTGTGTTGTTCAGTGGTGTGTGATGAGTACCGTTGTTCAGTGGTGTGTGAGGAGTGTGTTGACAGTACTGTTGTTCAGTGGTGTGTGATGAGTGTTTTGACAGTACCGTTGTTCAGTGGTGTGTGATGAGTGTTTTGACAGTACCGTTGTTCAGTGGTGTGTGATGAGTGTGTTGTTCAGTGGTGTGTGATGTGTACCGTTGTTCAGTGGTGTGTGAGGAGTGTGTTGACAGTACTGTTGTTCAGTGGTGTGTGATGAGTGTTTTGACAGTACCGTTGTTCAGTGGTGTGTGATGAGTACCGTTGTTCAGTGGTGTGTGAGGAGTGTGTTGACAGTACTGTTGTTCAGTGGTGTGTGATGAGTGTTTTGACAGTACCGTTGTTCAGTGGTGTGTGATGAGTGTTTTGACAGTACCGTTGTTCAGTGGTGTGTGATGAGTGTGTTGTTCAGTGGTGTGTGATGTGTACCGTTGTTCAGTGGTGTGTGAGGAGTGTGTTGACAGTACTGTTGTTCAGTGGTGTGTGATGAGTGTTTTGACAGTACCGTTGTTCAGTGGTGTGTGATGAGTGTGTCGACAGTACCGTTGTTCAGTGGTGTGTGATGAGTGTTTTGACAGTACCGTTGTTCAGTGGTGTGTGATGAGTGTGTAGACAGTACCGTTGTTCAGTGGTGTGTGATGAGTGTGTCGACAGTACCGTTGTTCAGTGGTGTGTGATGAGTGTGTAGACAGTACCGTTGTTCAGTGGTGTGTGATGAGTGTTTTGACAGTACCGTTGTTCAGTGGTGTGTGATGAGTGTTTTGACAGTACCGTTGTTCAGTGGTGTGTGATGAGTGTTTTGACAGTACCGTTGTTCAGTGGTGTGTGATGAGTGTGTCGACAGTACCGTTGTTCAGTGGTGTGTGATGAGTGTGTAGACAGTACCGTTGTTCAGTGGTGTGTGAGGAGTGTTTTGACAGTACCGTTGTTCAGTGGTGTGTGATGAGTGTGTTGACAGTACCGTTGTTCAGTGGTGTGTGATGAGTGTGTAGACAGTACCGTTGTTCAGGGGTGTGTGATGAGTGTGTAGACAGTACCGTTGTTCAGTGGTGTGTGATGAGTGTGTTGACAGTACCGTTGTTCAGTGGTGTGTGAGGAGTGTTTTGACAGTACCGTTGTTCAGTGGTGTGTGATGAGTGTTTTGACAGTACCGTTGTTCAGTGGTGTGTGATGAGTGTGTAGACAGTACCGTTGTTCAGTGGTGTGTGATGAGTGTTTTGACAGTACCGTTGTTCAGTGGTGTGTGATGAGTGTGTAGACAGTACCGTTGTTCAGTGGTGTGTGATGAGTGTGTCGACAGTACCGTTGTTCAGTGGTGTGTGATGAGTGTGTCGACAGTACCGTTGTTCAGTGGTGTGTGATGAGTGTGTAGACAGTACCGTTGTTCAGTGGTGTGTGATGAGTGTTTTGACAGTACCGTTGTTCAGTGGTGTGTGATGAGTGTGTCGACAGTACCGTTGTTCAGTGGTGTGTGAGGAGTGTTTTGACAGTACCGTTGTTCAGTGGTGTGTGATGAGTGTGTAGACAGTACCGTTGTTCAGTGGTGTGTGAGGAGTGTTTTGACAGTACCGTTGTTCAGTGGTGTGTGATGAGTGTGTTGACAGTACCGTTGTTCAGTGGTGTGTGATGAGTGTGTCGACAGTACCGTTGTTCAGTGGTGTGTGATGAGTGTGTCGACAATGCCGTTGTTCAGTGGTGTGTGATGAGTGTTTTGACAGTACCGTTGTTCAGTGGTGTGTGATGAGTGTTTTGACAGTACCGTTGTTCAGTGGTGTGTGATGAGTGTTTTGACAGTACCGTTGTTCAGTGGTGTGTGATGAGTGTGTCGACAGTACCGTTGTTCAGTGGTGTGTGAGGAGTGTTTTGACAGTACCGTTGTTCAGTGGTGTGTGATGAGTGTGTCGACAGTACCGTTGTTCAGTGGTGTGTGAGGAGTGTTTTGACAGTACCGTTGTTCAGTGGTGTGTGATGAGTGTGTAGACAGTACCGTTGTTCAGTGGTGTGTGATGAGTGTTTTGACAGTACCGTTGTTCAGTGGTGTGTGATGAGTGTGTCGACAGTACCGTTGTTCAGTGGTGTGTGATGAGTGTGTAGACAGTACCGTTGTTCAGTGGTGTGTGATGAGTGTTTTGACAGTACCGTTGTTCAGTGGTGTGTGATGAGTGTGTCGACAGTACCGTTGTTCAGTGGTGTGTGATGAGTGTTTTGACAGTACCGTTGTTCAGTGGTGTGTGATGAGTGTGTAGACAGTACCGTTGTTCAGTGGTGTGTGATGAGTGTTTTGACAGTACCGTTGTTCAGTGGTGTGTGATGAGTGTGTCGACAGTACCGTTGTTCAGTGGTGTGTGATGAGTGTGTTGACAGTACCGTTGTTCAGTGGTGTGTGATGAGTGTTTTGACAGTACCGTTGTTCAGTGGTGTGTGATGAGTGTGTCGACAGTACCGTTGTTCAGTGGTGTGTGATGAGTGTGTAGACAGTACCGTTGTTCAGTGGTGTGTGAGGAGTGTTTTGACAGTACCGTTGTTCAGTGGTGTGTGATGAGTGTTTTGACAGTACCGTTGTTCAGTGGTGTGTGATGAGTGTTTTGACAGTACCGTTGTTCAGTGGTGTGTGATGAGTGTGTTGACAGTACCGTTGTTCAGTGGTGTGTGATGAGTGTGTCGACAGTACCGTTGTTCAGTGGTGTGTGATGAGTGTGTTGACAGTACCGTTGTTCAGTGGTGTGTGATGAGTGTGTTGACAGTACCGTTGTTCAGTGGTGTGTGATGAGTGTGTCGACAGTGCCGTTGTTCAGTGGTGTGTGATGAGTGTGTTGACAGTACCGTTGTTCAGTGGTGTGTGATGAGTGTGTTGACAGTACCGTTGTTCAGTGGTGTGTGATGAGTGTGTTGAGAGTACCGTTGTCCGATGCCCGCTGTGCCCGCTGGGCGCTCACGCGGGTGTGCAGGTTTCTCCGGCGTCGGGGCATTCCCACGGGACGCTCCTCTGAGGCCTGCGGACGAGCCGCGGATCGAGACGCCACATCCCGACGCTCCTCACGGTCCGCTGGGAGAAGAAGAGCGCAAGAGCTGAGATCCGAGATGTTCATGTTTTACTCACTGTAGTGCTGGACTGTTAGATGTATTATTCTTTCTTTATCATTCATTTATTTTAATCTAATTATTTATGTAATTAGGACGATATAATTTAATTATGTATGCATGCATGTATTTTAATATAATTTATTTACTTGTTTTAGTCTTTTTATTATTTATTTAAATATTATTTATTTACTTGTATACTTTAATCTTTTTTATTATTAGTTTAATATAATCTATTAACTCATTTATTTTTAATCTTTTGTATTATTTATTTAAATATCTATTTATTTATTTATTTTAACAATTTATTTATATATTAATTTTAAGAATTTGTATTATTTATTTAAATATAATTTATTTACTTGTTTCTTAGTGCTGTACTATTATATGAATTATTCTTTCTTTAGTATTTATTTATTTACATTATTTATGTAATTATTGAATTTTCAATGCATGTATGTATTTTAATATATCTTTAATTAATCTTTTGTATTATTTATTTTAATACAATCTATTAACTTATTTACATTTTTTATATTTATTTTAACAATTTATTTACATATTAATTTTAATTTGTATTATTTATTTTTAATGTAATTTACTTATTTATTTTAATATACTCTATTTACTTATTTAAAATTGTATATCTAATATATTGTAATCTTGTTTATTATTTATTTTAATATAATTTATTGACTTATTTAATCTTTTTACTAGTCATTTTAACAATTAATTTACTTATTTATTTTATTATTATTTATTCGTCTTTTACAGTTTGAAAACACTGTTCTAGGAAGTTCATGACAATTTTGAGCGGAATAAAATATTTTACAAAATTAGTTTTTAAAGTGCCAAAGTGAAAACTACAAGTAAAACAGCTCTGTAATATTATTTATTGTGAAAACACTTGACGTTAATATTATTTATTGTGATTAATACAATTATTTATTATTTAACTTGACGTTAAATGCTTTTCTCACACAGTATTAATAAGTCTGTATACTTGAAACTAAGTAAATATTCTTCACAGGCTTCCTGAGATTAATTTTTACAGCCAATGAACATCACATGAGTTTAATAAACAGAGTTTTGAGCAGTAATATCAGGTTATTTATGACAGCTGCTCTCTGTCGCATTACTGACTTTATTAATTTCCATATTTTCACTCACCTTCCTCAGTCCGTCCACGAACTTTCAAAGCAAACACGATCAGAACGAGCAGAATAATCGCAGCTACGATATACAGAACCACATCCATTTCGATAATAAATAAATAAAATTAACACTGCTAACTTCAAACAGCTCTGTGCAGAAAGAGGAAGTTGACGTTGTCTTGATCGTGCGTCACTTCCGTCTCACAGCGCGAGTCCTACAGCCGTGGAGGAACAATATACAATATACTAATAATATAATGCTAATATATAATTTAATTAACTTATTCATCCAATCATCTATTCTCCTCTACATTAATTTAACTTGTGTGTGTGTATATATATATTTATTTATTTATTTAAATATAATTTAGTTACTTATTTGAAAATTTCTTCATATTTATTTTAATATAATTTATTTTCTTATTTATCTGAATGTATGTGCTTATTTATTTTAATCTTTTTATTATTTATTTGAATATAATTTATTTATTTATTTGAATATGAATTTGATATTAATATTGGTTTTAATATAATTTACTTTGTATATCATTTTAAAATATAATTTATTTCGTTTTTTAAATATTTCTTAATATTTATTTTAATATAATTTATGTACTTGTTAATTTTTAACTCATTTATTATTTATTTTAATATAATTTATTTACTTTTTATAATTTATATACTCATTTAATTATTTATTCTAATATAATTTATGTACTTGTTTATTTTAACCATTTTATTATCTATTTTAATATAATTTTAATTACTTATTTGAATATTTTGTATGGGAATTTGTGTTTATTAACATAATATATACCATATATATATATATATATATATAATAAAACAGTATATTATATCAGTTGCATTTGGAGGACTAGGAGTGACACTATAGATATAGATAGATATTAACTTAGATATAGATATTAATAAACTTTAAGAGTCACTCTTGTTTGTTTATATATATATGTGTGTGTGTGTGTGTTTTACAAAGAATGTACATTTAAAAATGTACTATTTTATGGTTTCATTTAACTAAATGTTAAAACAGGGTTTAGCTTAAAATCAATCTATTTTAAAAATGATATATTAAGCTTAAATTAAACATTTCACAAGAATATATGACAGTGAGATAAAAAATAAAATAAAAAACCTGCAAAATCCGAACCGGCAAATAAAAAATGTTAATAATCTAAATAAATTCTTCTAAAAATGTGTTGGAACCAATATATTTTAGAGAATTCGGATATTAGAATAGAAATGCGTGTAGTTTAGGCAGCAACATCATTTTGAAACATCACTAATCATGATTCATCCTAAACAGTAATTTAATAGCTCAGAATAAAAATTACAAATCTAAAAGTGAAGATTATACTATAATGTTGGAGACAAATATCAGAAAAAGAATGTTTAGAACATCAAGACACATTTTTTATTCATTTATTAACGGTAGCTGACAACAATTTTAGGTTTAGGCAAAATTGACTGAGTGGCACGGATTAATGACTAAATTAACAATATTACATGGTCAACAATAACGCAAAGAAACAATATTCATCATAGGACAACAGCTGAACAGGGCAAGCTATGATTATTCATATTCATACACTCATGTGGAGAACTCCTTTAGAGCCCAGGATTTAGTGGCGATCTCCTGGCGTAGCCGTGAGTATTCCTCAGCGAGAGCCTCGAAGTCTCTGCCGTAGATCTGGAAGGACGCCAGCTTCGACTCCACCGCCTGTTTGTCCATCTCTGAGGTGTTCAGCTCCGCCTTCAGCTTCTCCCTGAAAACAATCACACACACACACATCGCTGAAGCCTCACACTCTGACACTGTATATACAGCTGCTATGCATTCATTACGTCAAGTCACCTTCATTTATACAGCGCTTTTAACAATATAGATTGTTTGTTTTTACAGTGATAACAGGAGATTACAGTAACAGAGATTGTTTGGCTTTACAGCGGCTCTAGAATAAAGTTATTGTCCAGATAAAGTTAGATTTATAATCACGGGTAGAGAATTTTTGTCCGAAACAGCGATTTTAAGTTTTGGGCCGGACCAAATCAGACATGCGCTTCTCCAACGGCACGTTTTGACTAGGAATGCACCGATATCTAAATTTTAACCAATACCGATAACCGATAGTTTTTACCGATATTTTGTAATTTTACGTAGCCGATATGACAGATTTGTGCTGCACTGAACTGTATTTTCCTTTTTTGAAGTGATTTCAATCATATTTCAAGCAATTCATAATCATGATGTTGAACAGTGCACATCTGAAGTGTCTCAGCTGAAGGAAATAATACATTATTTATCGGCTTTAATATATCAGACACATTTTCTTATCAGGCCGATAACGATAACATTAAAAAAATGAACATATATCGGCCGATACCGATATGGTGGCCGATATTTCGTGCATCTCTAGTTTTGACGGTTCAGTGTCTATTTTATGCACACACACACAAGCTACAACAGTTAAACGTCTCAAGTGTGTGACACAAAGCTCTGGATTGACAATATTAATTTCTCTAATTTAATCGGTAATGATATGGTTTCTTAAATCTAAAATCTAGTCTGCGCTGTTGATGCGTGAACAAAACATTTCTAGCACGACTGCCATACAATAATTGCAAAAAGCTCTTTCATTCATTTTTAAAGTCCCGCTGTAGTCAATCATTTTATCCCTTAAAACTCAACAAAATGACATATTTTAAAAAAAAATCTTGAAAAAAAATCTTCATGCCTTAAAAAATTTCTTGAATGTAACTCGACACCCTTGCCTCATTTAGTATGCGCGGTTCTATGCATATGCAAATGAGCCCCGCCTCCACTCACTCAGAGATCCACTCGTTGACGATCACACGTTGATCTGATTGGTTACAAGGTAGTTTGTGACGTCAGAAACACCAGCGATTTCAAAGCGTGTTTTTGAGACTGTCTTTGGTTCACTGCAGTTTTAAGGAGAAAATACTCAGCAATGCTGTCGACTTGTGAATTTACACATGATTTGTCTTAAAGCATATTAAAAACACCACATAGACACATAAACAACATTAAAAGCTTGATTTTCAACACAGGGGAACTTTAAAAAAGGTAAATGGTGTTTCTTTCAACCATAAAATAAATCAAACAGCGACTCCCGTGAAAACCCAACTCACGTTATTTTCTTGTGAGCTGCTATCTTGTCTCTTGTGTAGGTGTCCAGTTGAACTTCAAGCATCTCGGCCCTGCAGGAACAAACTTGTTGTTGTGAACATGAAGATGCCCTCAAAACTACATTTCAGAGCACAAGCCAAAGCTGCAATGACTATCGCACCTTATCTTCTGCAAACCAATCTCACATTTGGCCTCGAAGTACTCGATCTTCTTCCTATCTAGATCTTTCTGAGCCTTTAGCCTGAGATCCAGGACAAGACACTGAAGGACCTTCATACACTTCACCAGCTCCTGTCAAAGCAAACACTGTTAATGTTAGGGATGCAAAAAATATCGGCCACCATATCGGTATCGGCCGATACATGTTCACTTTTAATGTTATCGTTATCGGCTTGATAAGAAAATTTGGCTGATATATTAAAGCTGATAAATAATGGATTAAATCCCTCAGCTGAGACACTTCAGATGCGCACTGTTCAACATAATGGTTTTAAACGGCTTGAAATATGATTGAAATCATTTCAAAAAAGGAAAATACCGTAAAGTGCGACATGTACAGCGCAAGTCTGTAAAATTATATAAAATTATAATGAGAACATTATAATTGTGTGTTTGGGACATGGGTTTTAATGGTGAGACTCTTGTTTTTGTAACCAGGCTCTCAAAAATTATATAAAAATTTGGATTTAGATTTATCAGACAATATATCGGTTATCTGCGTTTAAATGTACAGAATTATCGGTTATCGATATCTGCCAAAATTTTGATATCAGTGCATCCCTAGTTAATGTAACCAAAATAACCTGTCATAAACTCAATCTAATGACGTCAGATATCATTTCATGAGCATCTACCATCATAAAACACTATGAGATTAAATATGAAATCCTCATTTTAAGCCAAAATCAACCTCAAAAACTCATTGCTTTGTTTCTATGTGCAACTAAGAGTAGTTTGTTTGTTTTTTAACACCATGCCATGGCGAAAACATTTACAACAATATCTATTTTTGCTAAAAACTCAAACTATATTAGGTTTAACCTAATTCAAAATTTCTTATGAGTAGTAAAATAGTGCTGAAGTGTGATGTGAGAACATTTCTAACATCTGAAAATGAAGAGTTTGTAGGGATGCACAAATTTGAAAATTTTGGCCAATGACCGATAATTCTTTATATTTGAAAGCCGATAACCGATATATTGGCTGATAAATCCAAATCCAAATTTATATACAAGTTTTGAGAGCCTGATTACAAAAACAAAATTATCACCATTAAAATCACACAGTCTCAATCACACAATAATATGTTCTCATTATCATTTTATGTAGCCGATATGACAGACTTGCTCTGAACTGTATATTCCATTTTGAAAATCATATTTCAAGCAATTCAAAACCATCATGTTGAACAGTGCACATCTGAAGTATCTCAGCTTTCTGTTTCTTTATTCTATTGACACAAACAACATTACTAACAAAAATCAAACGAGTTTGACAGGTTTTCTGGCAGCGATCCAGATGTTGATACAACATGATAGTGGAGAGATGAACATTGTTTCTTAAGACTCACAGACAGGTATGCGTGAGTTTGTCTCTGCAGTGACGTGGCGTTCTCTCTGTTTCTCTCAGTGAGGCTCTTTGCTTTCTTTTGTTCACCGTCCAGCAGTTCAGGAAGTTTAGAAAGCTTCACACTCCTGAGACCCTCGCTTTCATTCTCTGAAAGAAGAAGTAATACATTTAACTTGTGAACAGGCTTTGACTTTTTTAAATAGGGATGCACAGATATGAAAATTTTGTCCGATACGATAACCGATAATTTTTTATATTTGAAAGCCGATAACCGATATATTGGCTGATAAATCTAAATCCAAATTTTTATATAATTTTTGAGAGCCGGATTGCAAAAACCAAAGTCTTACAAGTAAAATCCATGTCCCAATCACACAATTATAATGTTCTCATGATAGTTTTATGTAGGCGATATGACAGATTTGCGCTGCACATGTTGCATTGAACAATATTTTCCCTTTTTTAAGTGATTTCAATCATATTTCAAGTTATTCAAAACCATCATGTTGAACAGTGCGCATCTGAAGTGTCTCAGCTGAAGGAGATAATACATTATTTATCGGCTTTAATACATCGGACAAATCTTCTTATCGGGCCGATAACATTAAAAATGATACTGATATATCGTGCATCCCTAATCTCATCATTAAAAAAATGAAATACGGTTCATCATTGAACTATAAAGAAGAGTTTACCCCACTGGGGCTGATAGTACGTCAGGATAGTGACGGCCTTCCTCTTTAGATGTTGCAGGAGTTCTGATGGTAACCTCTGCTTCATTTGCGCAATGTCCTAAAGGTAGAAATATGATGTAAAAGCTTTAAAGGTACACAGTGTGACTTTTTGTGCTGCTAGCGGTTAAACAATAAAACTGCATGCATTTTGCGCAAACACATTCTTTTGTTTGTGCTTCGGCTCTGCGTGACTGTGCGAATGAATATGGTTTTCATACTGTAAGACTGGAAAAACTGGAAGCTATATAGTTTAATGTGAATAATTATCATACAGTATCACAGATGTTTGATATCATTTGAAATGTCTCAGTGCGACAGGGACAAAGATCTCATTCTCAAAGAAGTAAACCAAAAGGTAAACGGGTATTTAAGAGTTTAGAAATAATTCACACACACATAGGAGGGTGTGTCTTCCAGGCAAATGGCCTCCAGCTCTAAGAAGGTGTAAACTCAATTCAAATTCCCATTGTTAGCAAATGGTTCCATGTAAATCAACTTCTGCTCCCAGTAAGTCTGGGACGGTGATTAATGTGAATTCCCACTGTGAACTCATGTTTACATTTGAAATGAGGTTTCTGGCCTGATCTGTATATATAAAGAAATGAAACTAGAGGCTGAGGCGTTTTCTGTAACTCAGATTAGCCCGTGATGTGAAGTGTATGCAAAACACTTTGCATCATGTAGTTTTCTATAATGTCAAGGTATTGCATCTTCTCTCTTTTTTCCAGAGCATTTTATGTTTGTATCTATTATCTTTGAACTGATTATGCAAGTGGCGTGATACATTTACCCGACATTATAAAGTGTAAACATTTGATTTTATTCTTATCGACTTTGACATTATTTTCAGTAAAGAGTTCAAAAGAATAGTCAAACATTCGCACACACTTAATGATGTAGAGATATCATTAAAACCTTTTTCATTTATGGAGTCAGATGAAATAACGAGTTAATACATATGAGAAAATGTATTTCATTTCTAGCACACAAAAAAACAAAACAAAAACATTTTTGCTAATTGAAATAAAATGCATTATAAATTAATCTAAATTAATAAATATATAAATAATAAATTTAAAACTTATTCATGCCAAAGCAACATTTCAAATTCAAATTTAGTTTAATTTGAAGCACTAAAATTACTAACTGGAATTTGAAAAAACTAAAATGTTAATGTTACTAATGTAAATCAGATGTTGTATTTATTAACATTAGTTAATCCACTGTGAACTAACATAACAATTTTATTAACTAACATTAACAACGTTTAATAAATGCTGTAAGAATATATGTTAGTTAAGGTTAGTTAATACATTAAATACTGTTAACAAATGAAAACACTAAAGTGTTACCAATAAAAATAAATTAAACCTAAGTAGTAATTAAAAAAACGGATAAAAAATACAAAAAACCTAATAAAATTCACTAAGTACGAGTATAAAAATAAAAGCTAGTTAAAATTGTAAATAAAAAATATAATAGTACATAAATAATAACAATAAAACAGCATTTAATTGTGCCAATCACAAAACACCTTACAATAAGGTCTCATTTGTTAACAGTATTTAATGCATTAGTTTAACATGAACTAACAATGAGCAATACATATTTTTAACACATTTATAATTACTTGTTAAATAAACTTAATTATAACATTTTTTAGCAACAGAAATTAACCATCACTGAACTTACTTAAGCTGGACTACGACAGTGTTTTCTTCTAGATCTGATGTACAGCAGAAACAAACTGTGTTGCATTATTTCCCTGTTATCTCTGTAAAGCTGCTTTGAAACACTCAGTGTTGTAAAAAGCGCTATATAAGTAAAGGTGACTTGACATTGATTGTTCACGACTTCGGTTTTTAAAAATTAGTTTAGCAAATGTTAAAAATGCCATTGACCAAGATTAATAAAAGCTGTAGAAAGATTGTTCATTATTAGTTCATGTTAATTACTATAGCTAACTAATGTAACCTTATTGTAAAGTGTTAGAAACCTGCCAGTTCCTGATGATTTGGTGAATGAAAGACACACACACACACTCACACACACACACACACACTGATGTTGAAGTACCTGTTCGGGAGGCATCTGTCTCTTTACTCTTTCTGCCGTCAATCCCAGAATGCCGCTGTGATGTTCACTGATGTCCACCAGATTCACACACTGACTCACCATCAAACACTGCTCCAGTGTGCTGAGGAACTGCGCACACACAAACACACACACACACACACAAACATTACTAAACTGAGTTATAATGCTTTTTACTGCGTTCCTTCCCCTTTAATGTGTAATACATCCGTGTGTGTGTGTGTGTCAGTGATGCGCTGGTCAATGTATAAACAACCCGCACCCGACCGACGTTTTTAATTAATCGCCCGCAACTCGGACCGCAAAAAAAAAAGAAAATATTGCACCCGACCCGCATTTTTTTTTAAGTAGTCAGTGTTGTGCAAGTTACTTCCAAACTGTAATACATTATACATTACTTGTTACTGTTATTTAAAAGTAATTCATTACCTTACAATATTACTGTCTCAGAATTGCAATGCGTTACATTACTCCTGTATTACTTTTGAGTTACTTTCACCAAAATAGATATACAGTAGTAGAACTTAACATTCTAAGGCTGTAACAATATGCGATATGAAACCGAAATCGCGACACTCAGATCCACAAATCTGCAGAATCGCGACACACCCCTTCCAACTCCCAGCGTTATCCATACCGTCCAGATCCAATGCTACCACATCTTTAAAGTACTGTTAGTATTATTTGAATTTTGAAGTTAACATTATAAAATACGTAGACCTACACCACAAAACTAGTTGAGGATAAATGATTTAAAATTGGGGAATTCCAGCGTTATGGACGTGACATTTGCAGTCAAAACTTGAAATATAAATTCTCAGAAAATGCATTAATTTATTAATATAAAATAGCATAATAAATATTAATAGCATACCAATATATTGAAACGTTTATCCATAGGCTACCCCTTAAAGGAGTCCAGACATTAGAAAAATATCAGTCTACACATGCGTTTTATATTCAATATGAGGGAAATACACACGCATTCATGCGTGACAAAACAAATATTTAACTTTTAGGAGGCAAAATATTTTTTTGTAATTCTGTGTATTACACTGCGCAAATCAAAAGTAATATACCCACCGGATGAAGAAGGATTGGCTCTCCACAGAACATAAAATATTCATTTTATTTTATTTTTCGTGTTCGCATTTATGAGGAAAAAACAACGTACGCGACCGCTCTGAAGCGGCACTAAAAGACTGTTTTAAACTTTCACAGAGACCTCAAACAGAAGACACAAAGCCTTTCTTTAAAGTGAATTTCAATTTGTACTAATTGTATCTTAATTTTCTAATCTTAAATTTCATCAACCAATTGCCTGGATTTAATAAATAAGTAAATATAGCAGACAATAGATCACGACACGGAGGCGCCTGCGTGAGCGCGTCTCATAAATTAACCGAAACTCGGCGTATAAGGTAGCCTACTTCACAGACCTGAAAAATATATTTCAATCTATATTGAAATGTCTACTTGTAAACAGAACAATTCAAAACGAAAGAAAACGGACTGCTCTCTGCTTAGCCTATCTGTATGAAATGTGCATTTCTCTCTGGCGCATTCACTAATATTGCGAAGATCGCGAGGCAGCAACATCAACTTCATCTTTATTAATAAACAATTAAAATGTCTCCTTGCTATATTTGACATATTCATAATCATTCATTGCTTTTGCCGGTTCTTTGTGACAGCTTTTAGGTGCTTTATCGGCAGCGCCGCCGCCACCCTTAAATCATGTTAGGTGAACGCGTCACCACCGCATCAAAAACATGATTGCGCGATGAAAACATGGAAGATACCACATAAACATAGCCTAACTGTTTAGAAAGAAAGCACAGAACAAATAGAGTAGCCTAATGCGCATACGTCCATCTCGCGAATGTACGGTCGTCTTCATGTCATCTTCACCCATTAGCCTCTTTTCCACTGGCCAGCGCGAGAACAGAGGCCTGAATAAATCGCTATACAAATATATCAGACGCTGCCATTTAGTCTTTATTTACAAACTTGGACACCACACGCTGTAAAAATGTAGATATTAAATTTAAAGCTACGAACTCCTCAGTCCTCCAAAGATCCCGAAAAAAAGTCCGTTGTTGCTTCATTGACTACTTTGCTCAGAGAACCTGTCAATCACAGCTGTCAATCATGTACGTCACAGCGCCGTTTTTATAGCATCAAATAACTAACTAAAAACAAACTTATTTTAAAAACAAACACTTGAAATTACAACAGCGTGATGAAAACTACAGTAAATGACAGAAACTATCTTTGGAAAAAAGATATGTGAAGTGTATTTTAATTGTTTAGTTGGTCTCACGTCCCATTGAATAACATGGGGAGGCGGGGTTTATGAGCTATACTAGGACCGGCCACCGGGGGGCGATGACGCTTCGGCTTCACTTTTCAGGGCTTGTGCGGCAAGCACAAGTGTAGGCCTATGTATTTCATAGAAAATTGTGTCTAGTACTAGGCTATATAAATTGCAACGGTTTAATTGGAATCTTTATTTCAAACGACCCGACCGACCGCGACCATAATTTCATTAAAAATATTTTTGGATGACTCTTAACCGCGGGTAACCGCTCATTTTGGAACAACCCGCGCATCACTGGTGTGTATACACTGGCGTTTTGGATCGGTAAGATTTTATGTTTTTAAAAGAAGTCTCTTCTGCTCACCAAGGCTGCATTAATTTGATTAAAAATACAGTAAAAATCGTGAAATATTATTGTAATGTAAATCAGCTGTTTTCTATGTGAATATATAATAAAGTGTAATTTATTCCTGTGATCAAAGCTGAATTTTCAGCATCATTACTCCAGTCTTCAGTGTCACATGATCCTTCAGAAATCACTATAATATGATGATTT
>NW_027508723.1:1300000-1302500 GCF_051911475.1 Siphateles boraxobius
CTCTCTCTCACACAAACACACACACACACGCACACACTCTCTCTCTCTCTCTCTCTCTCTCTCTCTCACACACACACACACACACACACTCTCTCTCTCTCTCTCTCTCTCTCTCTCTCTCTCTCTCTCTCACACACACACACACACACACTCTCTCTCTCTCTCTCTCTCTCTCTCTCACACACACACACACTCTCTCTCTATCTCTCTCTCTCACACAAACACACACACACGCGCACACTCTCTCTCTCTCACACAAACACACACACACACTCACTCTCTCTCTCTCACAAACACACACACACGCACTCTCTCTCTCTCTCTCACAAACACACACACACGCACTCTCTCTCTCTCTCACAAACACACACACACGCACTCTCTCTCTCTCTCTCACACACAAACACACACACACACTCACACTCTCTCTCTCTCTCTCACAAACACTCACACGCACTCTCTCTCTCTCTCTCACACACACAGACACACACACTCTCTCTCTCTCTCTCTCTCTCTCTCACAAACACACACACACACTGTCTCTCTCTCAAACAAACATTATTTTTTAATTTAATAAAAACAAATTACTTGCAAATAATAAATACCAAAACATATAAAAGCAAATTACAACATATTAATCAACATACATCTCGTAATTTAAAGAGTTTCAAGGCATTCCTTCTTCCATCTCATTCAGCTCAATCATTCTCATTGAAATTAACATTTTAAAGGGACAGTTCACCCAAAAATCAAAATTCTGTCATCATTTACTTGCACTTTAGTTTATCCAAACCTGTATGAGTTTCTTTCTTCTGCTGAACACAAAATAAAATATTTACATATTTTGGAGAATGTTTGTTGACACCAAAAATATACCAATATATTGTATACCAAAAATATACCAATAATCAAAACATTAATAACTTCATGCAATTGTCAAAATTGTAACTTTTATGTCATAATTTCTATTATTTAAAGTCATAATTATGATTTACAAAAGCAAGAAATGAGCTTCAGAGGAAAAAAATCTTCTTTATTTCAACTGTTTTATTTACAATAGACAAAAAATACAAACTCATACACATCTGGATTGTGATGATGCGATGTTTGACTGTAAATGATTTTCTGTTATTGGCCAATTAACTGCATCCAGTGTCTGTAAATTAACATAATTTATAATCGTCTCTGATTCATCTGAAGTTTATTCTCACAGTATTTCTTCTTCAGAAGCACAGCTGCAACCCGAAGCGACAGAAGAACATTATATTTTTGTTTTATCTTTGTTTTTAAAGCTATAAATTATTGCAGAATTGCTATTCACAATTTTGCTGAGTTGCAGTAAAATCTATTTTATCTCTGTTGAGATCTTCAAACCCGTTTGATCTAAAACAATTCAAAATAAAGCATTTGTTTACGAAACTGAAATGTATTTATTTTAATGCATATTGAACGCATGAGTTGTAGTGGATAGGAAATAAGTGGTTTTGTCTCTGATGTTCCTGCAACCACTGAACATTTATTTACTCATACAATATCAACATTATACTCATCCTGTGGTTTCACACACTCTTTATCACACAGATTTTACAACCGCTAGCACAGATGTCTCACTTTTCAAAGCTGACTTCAGCCGGTTTCTTCTTCACTGCGAAAACCCTCTTTAGATCCTTTATTTTATTGCAGTCTTATGTTTTGAACTTTCACCGTTTTGAAAAGAGTATGTAAACATCACTCTCTCTCTCTCACACACACACACACACACACACACACACTCTCACAAACAAACTCACTCTCACACACACACACACACACACACACAAACATGCAAATTGGCCTGTTTTGGTAGTGGAAACAAACTTTTTTTCTTGTTTTAATCATGAAATCTCTTAATTTTGATAAATTTTTTATAAAACAAGACTTAATATCTAAAATCATTTTGATCTCCAGTAAATGTATCTTGATTAAAGAACACACTCTTAAATCACTCTTGCTTATAATATATACACACAAGGTTCTATATAGAACTTTTAAGGGTTCCATCAGTGTTTCAGAACCTTTAACTGGTTCCCATCATGGGATTATTTACTGGGTTTAGGTTTAATTAGTTTTGTTTTACAATCATATGAATTAAACAGCTCGTAAACATACTTTATCACTAGAATTTTTTTAAACAATCTTAAACATGAAAGTAAAATGCAGTCCTGATTTAGAATCTTTTTGGAATAAAGGGACTTTAAAGAGGCTATATGTAGAATTCAGAAACCTTTGTTATTAGCGACACCGGTGGCCTTTAAGTGAACTGCAACAGTTTTTCGTTCTTCGATTAGGGGTTTAAAAAAAAGTTAGAAATATGTTTAGCAGTGATTTACTGTTAACGAATATCCTGACGCCGTCCACTGCTGAGATCGACGTTTAGATGAATATGTGAATATTTGCTGCTTTTTCCTCTCAATAACGCAATAAACACAGAACAGAAATGATAAACAGCAGTTCAGAAAGC
>NW_027508723.1:1322500-1392500 GCF_051911475.1 Siphateles boraxobius
TATTTATCGCACTGAATTAAAATGCTTTATGTAAAAGAAAAAAAAGAAAAAACATTTTGTACACATTCTTAAAACATTGCATGACATAACTAAACGATAACGTATTCAAGACTGCTAAGCCCACGATCATTTTATTGCAACAGAACTAGAAAAATAAGAGATTATATATTGCGCGATCAATGAAATGCCGCAACTCCGGGGTTCGTTTTGGCGATATACATTTGAATATATATATATCGTCGAATTAAAAAGGAAGAATAGAAAACAAACCAACTCTGAAACGGTCCAAAAAGGATCCCGGAAATTGCCCATTCGAATAAATGGTGTGTGTACACAAGGATTTAGTAACAATTTGATGTCCTGATTTAGAAATAGTTCTCTTTTTAAATCATATAAGTCATTCTACAGCTAGTGTTTCTCACTAAGAAAAAAAGTAAAAGTCTTCAAGGCGTTGCAAATCTAGAAACCTCTGTTACAAAAGGTCTGTTTCCTCCTCGCAGTGATTCAAAAATCTTCAACTAAAGGGTCCGCAGTCGTCCGCTTTAATGATCCTGCGGGATTAGAGGAAACACACACCGTCAGTGTAACACACACACACACACACACACACTGGAGGACAACAGATCCGAATTAGTGATGTGTTTGAAATGAGCTCTTCTGCTCACCAAGGCTGCATTTATTTGATTAATAATACAGTAAAAATAGTGAAATATTATTCTAATGTAAATCATCTGTTTTCTATGTGAATATATAGTAAAGTGTAATTTATTCCTGTGAATTTTCAGCATCATTACTCCAGTCTTCAGTGTCACATGATCCTTCAGAAATCACTATAATATGACGGTGATTTGTTGCTCAAGAAACATTTATGATTATTAATGTTTAAAACGGCTTCATATTTTTGTGGAAACAGTCACACATTTTATTTTTCAGGATTCTTTGATGAATAGAAAGTTCAAAAGAGCAGCTTTTATTTGAAATAGAATCTTTTGTAACAGTATAAATGTCTTTACTGTCACTTTTGATCAGTTTAATGTGTCCTTGAAGAATAAAAGTATTGATTAAAAAATAATAATAATAATAATTAAAAAAAAATCATACTAAGCCCAAATTTTTTAATGATATTGTCTCATGGTTTCCGGAAAATCATCATATTATAGTGATTTCTGAAGGATCATGTGACACTGAAGACTGGAGTAATGATGCTGAAAATTCACAGGAATAAATTACACTTTATTATATATTCACATAGAAAACAGCTGATTTACATTATAATAATATTACACTGTGTTTACTGTATTCGAGCAAATAAATGCAGTTTGGTGAGCATAAGAGACTCTTTAATGTTCAAATAATTCCAAAATTGACCGATAGTGTACAAGCTGATACACATCATATGATAAATCTCTAGTGTAGTATATTTAAGAGTGTGTGTGTGTGTGTGTGTGTTTACCGGGAGGCCGGGAGCCTGTGTTTGTCCCTGGTTGTAATACGCCCCCTGCTGTCTGTAATACTCCACCCAGGCGGCGCTGTAATCTGGAGGAGAACTCTGCTGAGAACCAGGACCGGCTCCCTGAGCTACACACACACACACACACACACGGATGAGAACAGACATCCAACTACACTCGATCAACAATATTTAATTGATGATTCTCTATCCTTTGCCCCACATGTTCAGCAACTGGTCAAAAGATTGAAAGTGAAACTGGGTTTTTATTTTAGAATAAAATCCTGCCTTTCCTTGAGACTAAAAACAGGCTTGAACTGACACTCGTTTATAGAGCGCTTTTAACAATATAGACTTTCAAAGATTGATTGATTCACTTCCATTGCAAAGGTCATTAGTTATTAACTAACACGACACCGTTCTAACAGAAAACTTTTGTTGTGTTCTGGCCATTTATTCGCACACAACAGTGTTTGGAGCTCGAGAACGGTTCCGAGGTGCAAGCGTTAAGAAAATAAATAAATAATAATATCTGCGCAAAGCACTGACGGCGTGCACATGCAGATTATGTGCATACCTATAGAGTAAACCCCTTTGTGTGTGTGTGTGTGTGTGCGTTTTATCTCAGAATAAACCCCTTCAGGTGTGTGTATGTGTTTGTGAGTGTGTGTGTAATCTCAGAATAAACCCCATCAGGTGTGTGTGTGTTATCTCAGAATAAACCCCTTCAGGTGTGTGTGAGTGTGTGTGTTATCTCAGAATAAACCCCTTCAGGTGTGTGTATGTGTTTGTGAGTGTGTGTGTTATCTCAGAATAAACCCCATCAGGTGTGTGTGTGTTATCTCAGAATAAACCCCTTCAGGTGTGTGTGAGTGTGTGTGTTATCTCAGAATAAACCCCATCAGGTGTGTGTGTTACCTCAGAATAAACCCCTTCAGGTGTGTGTGAGTGTGTGTGTTATCTCAGAATAAACCCTATCAGGTGTGTGTGAGTGTGTGTTATCTCAGAATAAACCCCTTCAGGTCTGTGTATGTATGTGTAGGTGTGTTATCTCAGAATAAACCCCTTCAGGTGTGTGTGTGTGTGTTATCTCAGAATAAACCCTATCAGGTGTGTGTGTTATCTAAGACTAAACCCCTTCAGGTGTGAGTGAGAGTGTGTGTGTTATCTCAGATTAAACCCCTTCAGGTGTGTGTATGTGAGTGTGTTATCTCAGAATAAACCCCCTTCAGGTGTGTGTATGTGTGTGTGAGTGTGTTATCTCAGAATAAACCCCATCAGGTGTGTGTGTGTTATCTCAGAATAAACCCCTTCAGGTGTGTGTGAGTGTGTGTGTGTTATCTCAGAATAAACCCCTTCAGGTGTGTGTGAGTGTGTGTGTGTTATCTCAGAATAAACCCCATCAGGTGTGTGTGAGTGTGTGTGTTATCTCAGAATAAACCCCTTCAGGTGTGTGTGAGTTATCTCAGAATAAACCCCTTCAGGTGTGTGTGAGTGTGTGTGTCATCTCAGAATAAACCCTATCAGGTGTGTGTGAATGTGTGTTATCTCAGAATAAACCCCTTCAGGTGTGTGTGTGTTATCTCAGAATAAACCCCTTCAGGTGTGTGTATGTATGTGTAGGTGTGTTATCTCAGAATAAACCCCTTCAGGTGTGTGTGTGTGTGTTATCTCAGAATAAACCCTATCAGGTGTGTGTGTTATCTCAGAATAAACCCCTTCAGGTGTGTGTGTTATCTAAGAATAAACCCCTTCAGGTGTGAGTGAGAGTGTGTGTGTTATCTAAGAATAAACCCCTTCAGGTGTGTGTGAGAGTGTGTGTGTTATCTCAGATTAAACCCCTTCAGGTGTGTGTATGTGAGTGTGTTATCTCAGAATAAACCCCCTTCAGGTGTGTGTATGTGTGTGTGAGTGTGTTATCTCAGAATAAACCCCTTCAGGTGTGTGTGTGTGTTTTATCTCAGAATAAACCCCCTTCAGGTGTGTGTATGTGTGTGTGTGTGTGTTACCTCAGAATAAACCCCTTCAGGTGTGTGTGAGTGTGTGTGTTATCTCAGAATAAACCCCTTCAGGTGTGTGTGAGTGTGTGTGTTGTCTCAGAATAAACCCCTTCAGGTGTGTGTGAGTGTGTGTTTTATCTCAGAATAAACCCTATCAGGTGTGTGTGAGTGTGTGTGTTATCTCAGAATAAACCCCTTCAGGTGTGTGTGTGTTATCTAAGAATAAACCCCTTCAGGTGTGTGTGAGAGTGTGTGTGTGTTATCTCAGAATAAACCCCTTCAGGTGTGTGTATGTGTGTGTGAGTGTGTTATCTCAGATTAAACCCCTTCAGGTGTGTGTATGTGAGTGTGTTATCTCAGAATAAACCCCCTTCAGGTGTGTGTATGTGTGTGTGAGTGTGTTATCTCAGAATAAACCCCTTCAGGTGTGTGTATGTGTGTGCGTTATCTCAGAATAAACCCCTTCAGGTGTGTGTGTGTGTTTTATCTCAGAATAAACCCCTTCAGGTGTGTGTGTATGTGTGTGTGTGTGAGTGTGTTATCTCAGAATAAACCCCTTCAGGTGTGCGTATGTGTGTGTGTGTGTGCGTTATCTCAGAATAAACCCCTTCAGGTGTGTGTGTTTTATCTCAGAATAAACCCCTTCAGGTGTGTGTGTTTTATCTCAGAATAAACCCCTTCAGGTGTGTATATGTGTGTGTGAGTGCGTTATCTCAGAATAAACCCCTTCAGGTGTGTGTATGTGTGTGTGAGTGTGTTATCTCAGAATAAACCCCTTCAGGGTGATCAGGATCAGGTCTTCCATCACCCTGAAGGGGGTTTATTCTGAGATAACACACACACGAAGGGGGTTTATTCTGAGATAACACACACACACCTGAAGGGGGTTTATTTTGAGATAACACACACACACACACCTGAAGGGGGTTTATTCTGAGATAACACACACACACACACACACACACCTGAAGGGGGTTTATTCTGAGATAACACACACACACACACACACACACCTGAAGGGGGTTTATTCTGAGATAACACACACACACACCTGAAGGGGGTTTATTCTGAGAGAACACACACACACACACACCTGAAGGGGTTTATTCTGAGATAACACACACACACACACCTGAAGGGGGTTTATTCTGAGAGAACACACACACACACACACACCTGAAGGGGTTTATTCTGAGATAACACACACACTCACACACACCTGAAGGGGTTTATTCTGAGGTAACACACACACACACACATACACACACCTGAAGGGGGTTTATTCTGAGAGAACACACACACACACACACACCTGAAGGGGTTTATTCTGAGATAACAACCGGCTTGATGTACATCATCCATTACGTAAAATAAAGGTTATAATAACCCCCGGAGGTCAGGTGGTCTTACTCTGTTTCTTGTAATATTCCTCCCATGCTTTGCTGTAGTCGGATCCGCTGCTCTGGCCTTGGCTCTGTTGACCTGCACAGAAAACATCCGTTACTATTAGAAACACACACGCTGTGTGTTTGAGAGTGAAGATTGATTTACATGTGAGCAGCTCATGATCCGCCAGTGTTTCCAGCGTCTCAGAGCGTCTCGACTCATCCGCATCTTCGTCCGCATCTGAGGTGAGTTTGAGTTGCTTTAACATGCGCCAAACATCTCAACAAACTTATAATGAAAAGCGCTGATCAGCAAAAGAGACGCTTGCGGTTTTACGCCAAAATAAGAGTCTGATGGTTTAACGTTTGAAAACGAGGAAATTAAGACAAAAATATTACTATTGTAGCTTTACAGTTGTAGGAAAAACATTTTTTATTTTACAGAGAAATATTAAAAGTTATTTATATATCAGAATTTTTTAAAATATGGAATTTATTCTTATTTAAATTAAATGTATTTAAATAATTTAAATTAAAAACTTTATTAATAAAATACATTTAATTTTAATTCATAAATTCCACATTGTTTTTTTAACAATTTTTATTAGTAAAAAAACAATTTCTCTTATAAATACAGTACAATTACTTTGTAATTTTACAGTTGTACTGTAAAATAAAATTATTATATTTTATTTTACATTTGGACTGTAAAATAAAATGTATATTATATTTTATATATATATATATTTGTAACAATTTTCTACAATTATAATATTTCTCTATAAAATAAAATAAAAAGTATTTAAGATAAATATAATTAAGTTTAAATTATTCTTATTTATTTATCTTTATAAAAAATATATATTAACAATTTTAAATAAAAATAAATTCCATATTGTTTTATTTAACAATTTTTATTGTACATGTAAAAATAAAGCCATAATGATATATAAATCACTTTTTTCCCACCAAATTGCACAGCGCTAGCACTGCAAACGTGGATTTTTTTTTAAAATCACATTTTGTAATCACAATTTCTCTGATAAATACAGTATATAGATTTAATCCCCCCCCCCCACAAATTTTGCAACACTAGTTAGAGTGAAAACTAAACTAATGACAATTGAAGTGCAAATAGCAATTACGGGCCCAATAAAATCACTGTACAATTGAATACAGAAAAGTCCATAACAATAGGGCCCAACGTACCATGTTAATATGAATGAATTTTCCCTATTGATTTTTCACAGGCGTTTTCCCGCGTTTTGAACTACATGTTGCATTGTGCTTTAGGGTTAGTGGAAATGTGCTTAAATTATCAGGATTTTTTTATTAATCATTTTAAGAGCATTTTACAGTTCATAACACTGTAAATGGACGACGGATCATCTTTTTGTGCGCAACTACACACGTTCATCTGCCGTCTTTTATCAAGAGCAATGACAAAACAACAACAGTGTTTCAGTCCATTCAAAAGTGGCAGAAAATAATATGACGGAGCCGGAAAATTGTTAGTCAGGCAAATAAAACCTCTCAAGCGAGTCCCTGTGATGCGGTTCACACAGAAGAGACACAGTGAAAGAGTTCAGAGGTACTTGCCTAGCTTTTTATAATACTGCTCCCACGCTTTGGAATAGTCCATCTGGCCGGTCTGAGATCCATTATGACCTAAAAAATGACCAGAATTAAATTAATCTGACGCTCCTCAGAACAGTCTTAATTTCGTTATTATTAATATTTGTCATTCTTTTCGTCAACGACATTTTTTTTCACAGGCGAAAAACGAGACGAGAATTAAATAAAAACCAGTTTTGAACGAATAAAACTAGGGCTGCACGATTGACTAAAATCATAATTGTCTATTATCCCCTTGAAATTGTAATTGCGATTGTTAGTTACGATTATCACAATTTACATTGAATTATGTTTTGAATGGCTTTATGCCATTGTTTGCAGTGACTGCATGCTATAGTCATATCAAAATAAACAAGCTGAAAACACAATTCCTCAAAAACTTGTGTTTGCTTTTCTATAGCATTAAGCTGCAAATGTCAAATATATATATATTTTTAAAGACACTATTATGTTATACTAAATCAAATTAAAACAATGGGGGGAAACCCTTAAGATAAGCTGTAGAGAGAAAAAAACATCTTAAGCGCACAGAATAATGTAATTTTTTTTGTAATTGCGACTTTAAATGATTACATAAATATGGCATTCATAATTGTAATCACGATTACAAATTCGCTTAATTGTGCAGTCCTAACTAAAACTATGACGAAAATGTATTGACATTTTCGTCAGCGAATAAAAACTAGACAAAAATGTTCGGATGGGACGATTTGGGAAGAGATTGTCAGAACTGATGTGTGTGTGGTAGATGCGCACACTTGAACTGTAACGTGCTGATCCGCGGGACACGAGTTAGCGGGACACGAGTTAGCGGGACACGAGTTAGCGGGACACGAGTTAGCGGGACACGAGTTAGCGGGACACGAGTTAGCGGGACACAAGTTAGCGTGCGCTTGATGCACGTCTCATAAAACGCTCAAACATGTAAACGTCTGGGAGAAGGAAGAGCAGGCATATGGATATATATATATATATCTTCTCTTTTTTTAGGGCTAGAAGTAGTTCTGAATGGCCGGTAACTTAAATTTAGTAGCCAAATTGGCCGGTGAGTGAAAAAGTAAATTTTTTAAACCCCGTTGACGATATTCGGTATGGTTTTCTGTGCGCACACACACACACACACCCGAAGCAGCGCGCGAGTAATGAACTGAGCTCTCTTTCACGCCTGAATCGACAAATACACACCAACATTTTGTCTAAATGTCCGTCTTGGAGAGGATTCATGTTAACAGTCGGTTCTGTCACTACAGAACGTAAACAGTTGAGAGAATATCGGAGAATATTTGGTCTTAAAGTGACAGTGCGTAATAAACCTAAAGCCACCTGTGCACTTAATATTAATCAAACACCAAAAAAAGAGAGAAAAGCATTCCCTGCTCTTTAACAGCTTTAATAAGGATGAATTAATTACACTTAATTTATACAAATAAATGTCTGCTTGAAAGAATAAAGAATGATGTATGCAAGTCATTATAAAGAATGCATATATCATTCATTGAAAAGATTGTGTTGTACTTTAGGAGAAGTGGTTTTATTTCATTTAATATTTTTTTATGTCACTGCAGTTTAATCTGTGTCTCTATTGCATGTTCAAACTTTAAAATCATTCATATTAACAGGTTAATTATAGATGTTTTCTCCGGGAGTATATAATGGGGTTTGGAGATTGCAGAGAAATTATAAATTAATGCATTACAATTTAACAAAACCCATTCGATTTTCGTCAACTAAATCTACTGTAGACTAAAATCTTATTGTATTTCCTTGACTAAAACTAAAACAATTCAGATGACTAAAATATTACTAAAACTAAATGTCATTGAAGTCAAAAGACTGACTAAAACTAAATCAACATTTGCTGTCAGAAGAAACTGTGGAGACTCACTGGGATCCTGCTGGCTCTGGGGTTGCCATGTCTGATATGTGGTTCCCCATCCACCAGTCATGAACGTCTGCGGTCCACTAGACAAAACAACACCTCGCAGGTTAAACACACACACACACACGACTCTGGTCTGCACACGGAAGAGTGGATGTGGAGAGTCATGTGAACGCTTCTGACGAAGAACTACACTAGTTTCTTTAAATCTCAGTTTTCAGGAACTCAAGCAAACGAGATCCTGGAGGGAAAAGATATTCAGTTCTGCTGTTAGACTGAAAATAACCTGAAACTGAAGTTGTTCTTGGTCTCTATAAACTCACTGACTGAAAGGAGTAAAGGGAAAAAGGGAAAGAAAGAAAGAAGGAAAGAAAGAAAAGGTGGAAGCAAAAAGGAAGGGAAGTGAAGGAAGAAAGGGAACAAATAAACGAAACCAGGAAGGGAAGAAAAAGGAACAGATCGAAGGAAGGACATGAAAAAGGAAGGAAGGAAGAAAAGAAAGGGAGGAACGGAAGGACATGAAGGATGGAGGGAAAGGAGGAAAGCAGTAAGGGAAGGAAATGTAAAGAAAGAAATGTAAGGAATGTAAGGATGGAAGGGAAGGAAAGGAGGAACGAAGGGAAGAAAGAAAAATGGGAAGGAAAGGAAAAGGAAGGAAAGAAAAAAGGAAAGGGAAGGAAAGAGGGGAAGAAAATAAAGGAGGAACTCACTTCTGATGAGTCGCCGCTGGTCCTTGAGTGAAAGGACTGAGTCCAAAACTGCTGTTCCCTCCCATTCCAGACGCCTGAGAAGACAAACACCATCACACACTGAACACACACTCCTCTGATCATCACACACTGAACACACACTCATCTCATCACACACTGAACACACACTCATCTGATCATCACACACTGAACACACACTCATCTCATCACACACTGAACACACACTCATCTGATCATCACACACTGAACACACACTCATCTCATCATCATCAGACACACTGAACACACACTCATCTGATCATCATCAGACACTGAACACACACTCATCTGATCATCATCAGACACTGAACACACACTCATCTGATCATCATCAGACACTGAACACACACTCATCTGATCATCATCAGACACTGAACACACTCATCTGATCATCATCAGACACTGAACACACTCATCTGATCATCATCACACTGAACACACACTCATCTGATCATCATCACACACTGAACACACACTCATCTGATCATCATCACACACACTAATCTGATCATCACACACTGAACACACTCATCTGATCATCATCAGACACACTGAACACACACTCATCTGATCATCATCAGACACTGAACACACACTCATCTGATCATCATCAGACACTGAACACACACTCATCTGATCATCACACACACACTCATCTGATCATCACACACACTAATCTGATCATCACACACTGAACACACTCATCTGATCATCATCAGACACTGAACACACACTCATCTGATCATCATCAGACACTGAACACACACTCATCTGATCATCATCACACACACACTAATCTGATCATCACACACTGAACACACTCATCTGATCATCATCAGACACACTGAACACACACTCATCTGATCATCATCAGACACTGAACACACACTCATCTGATCATAACACACACTGAACACACACTCATCTGATCATCATCAGACACACTGAACACACACTCATCTGATCATCATCAGACACACTGAACACACACTCATCTGATCATCATCAGACACTGAACACACTCATCTGATCATCATCACACACTGAACACACACTCATCTGATCATCATCACACACTGAACACTCATCTGATCATCATCACACACTGAACACTCATCTGATCATCATCACACACTGAACACTCATCTGCTCATCACACACTGAACACACTCATCTGATCATCATCACACACTGAACACACACTCATCTGATCATCATCAGACACACTGAACACACACTCATCTGATCATCATCAGACACACTGAACACACACTCATCTGATCATCATCAGACACACTGAACACACACTCATCTGATCATCATCAGACACACTGAACACACACTCATCTGATCATCATCAGACACTGAACACACACTCATCTGATCATCATCAGACACTGAACACACACTCATCTGATCATCATCAGACACTGAACACACACTCATCTGATCATCATCACACACTGAACACACACTCATCTGATCATCATCACACACTGAACACACTCATCTGATCATCATCAGACACACTGAACACACACTCATCTGATCATAACACACACTGAACACACACTCATCTGATCATCATCACACACTGAACACACACTCATCTGATCATCATCAGACACACTGAACACACACTCATCTGATCATCATCAGACACTGAACACACACTCATCTGATCATCATCACACACTGAACACACTCATCTGATCATCATCAGACACACTGAACACACACTCATCTGATCATAACACACACTGAACACACACTCATCTGATCATCATCAGACACTGAACACACACTCATCTGATCATAACACACACTGAACACACACTCATCTGATCATCATCAGACACTGAACACACTCATCTGATCATCATCAGACACTGAACACACACTCATCTGATCAAAACACTAATAAAATGACAAAAGCACATAACAAAAGAACTAAAAATGACAAAAGCACATAACAAAAGAACTAGAAATTAAACTAAAAGATGAATACCAAAAAATAAAAGCAAATAATTCAAAATATTAATAACACGGATACAACACTGGTCTCTGTGAATATGATGCGGATAAAATTCAAAGATTTTCTTCATGCAATTTATTAAATTACTAATTTACACACTCATCTGATCATCATCAGACACACTGAACACACTCATCTGATCACACACTCATCTGATCATCATCAGACACTGAACACACTCATCTGATCATCATCAGACACTGAACACACACTCATCTGATCATCATCAGACACTGAACACACACTCATCTGATCATCATCAGACTGAACACACACTCATCTGATCATCATCAGACACTGAACACACACTCATCTGATCATCACACACACTCATCTGATCATCATCAGACACTGAACACACACTCATCTGATCATCATCAGACACTGAACACACACTCATCTGATCATCATCAGACACTGAACACACACTCATCTGATCAACATCAGACACACTGTACACACACTCATCTGATCATCATCAGACACTGAACACACACTCATCTGATCATCATCAGACACTGAACACACTCATCATCAGACACTGAACACACACTCATCTGATCATCATCAGACAGTGAACACACACTCATCTGATCATCATCACACACTGAACACACTCATCTGATCATCATCACACACTGAACACACACTCATCTGATCATCACACAGTCATCTGATCACACTCATCTGATCATCATCAGACACTGAACACACACTCATCTGATCATCATCAGACACACTGAACACACACTCATCTGATCATCACACACTCATCTGATCATCATCAGACACACTGAACACACACTCATCTGATCATCACACACTCATCTGATCATCATCAGACACTGAACACACTCATCTGATCATCATCAGACACTGAACACACACTCATCTGATCATCATCAGACACTGAACTAAACACTCATCTGATCATCATCAGACACACTGAACACACACTCATCTGATCACACTCATCTGATCATCATCAGACACTGAACACACACTCATCTGATCATCATCAGACACTGAACACACACTCATCTGATCATCATCAGACACTGAACACACACTCATCTGATCATCACACACACTGAACACACACTCATCTGATCATCATCAGACACTGAACACACTCATCTGATCATCATCAGACACTGAACACACTCATCTGATCATCACACACTCATCTGATCATCATCAGACACTGAACACACTCATCTGATCATCATCAGACACTGAACACACTCATCTGATCATCATCAGACACTGAACACACTCATCTGATCATCATCAGACACTGAACACACTCATCTGATCATCATCAGACACTGAACACACACTCATCTGATCATCATCAGACACTGAACACACACTCATCTGATCATCACACACTCATCTGATCATCATCAGACACACACTCATCTGATCATCATCAGACACTGAACACACACTCATCTGATCATCAGACACTGAACACACTCATCTGATCATCACACACTCATCTGATCATCATCAGACACACTGAACACACACTCATCTGATCATCATCAGACACACTGAACACACTCATCTGATCATCATCAGACACACTGAACACACTCATCTGATCATCATCAGACACTGAACACACTCATCTGATCATCATCAGACACTGAACACACTCATCTGATCATCATCAGACACTGAACACACTCATCTGATCATCATCAGACACTGAACACACTCATCTGATCATCATCAGACACTGAACACACACTCATCTGATCATCACACACTGAACACACTCATCTGATCATCATCATCATCAGACACTGAACACACTCATCTGATCATCATCATCAGACACTGAACACTCATCTGGTCATTTCTGATCAATTTTCAGGTGCAGAAACTAATCAAATGTAAAATAACACTGCACTTTATAAATAAAATATACATTACAAAATATAGTTACAAAAGTAATTCAGTCAAGAACGAGTGAATTCTGTCTTTTGTTGTTAGATTAGTGTTATTATAGAGACTAGGATAATAATAGGAATATTAGGATGCTGTCACTTTAAGAGCCGCACGGATCCAATATACTGATACCGATAAGAGGAATCAAAATTAAAATTTTATAACAAGTATTTGATTCCCAACCCTACAGAAGAGACTCTTAAAACCTCAACGACCCCAAACTTTTAAATGGTAACGTGAATTTTACACCCAATGCATTAACCAATAGAAAGCGTGGATTAACCGATCACTCACCCCGATCTTCTCGTCTATCAGCTGTCTGGCCATTTCCATCTGCTGAGGAGATCCGCGGATGGAGAAGATCCGGACGTTGGGATCGGTGTTGGGAGGAGGGTTTCTCTGCAGCTCCACATGAGCACCGGACTGCTGGTTGATGTTCTTGATGGTCTCTCCACCTGAGCAGAACACACACACACGCGTTTCTGACTCAATGATCCTATGTATCCAATGCAATACGTCCCGTTTAAAGCTTGAATAACCGGGATGAGATGGATATACCAGCTGATCTTTAGCATTTTTTAAATGATCAGCATTGGTCGGTTATTTTAAATTATCAGCATTGGTCGGTTATTTTCTGTGACTTTTATTTTGACATAATCTGGGACTTTTATTTTGACAGCACTGAGAACACACATTTATAATAAAACCCAGTAAATAGAAAAGTAAATAGAAAAAGACTAATAAAATGACAAAAGCACATAACAAAAGAACTAAAAATGACAAAAGCACATAACAAAAGAACTAAAAATTAAACTAAAAGATGAATACCAAACAATAAAAGCAAATAATTCAAAATATTAATAACACTGATACAACACTGGTCTCTGTGAATATGCGGATAAAATTCAAAGATTTTCTTCATGCAATTTATTAAATTACTAATTTAGTAAAAATTGTGAAGTATAAAAATAATTTCACCTATTGAGCAGCATGTTTTTATTAATTCATATATAGACAAAAAAGTAAAAAAAAAAGTGGAGCAACAAAGCATCTTTAAATCATCAGCTGGAGGGAAAAGCGAGGGGTCTCATGATTGTGTACGAACACAGAAAAGCCTGGTAAAGGGAAACTCCGTGATGTCTGAACATTTGTTCGCTTGTGGGAGACGCATCTATGCGGCGTGACCCCGGCGTGACCCCGGCTGCAAACGCCCATCAAAAACACTCCTCCTCTCTTTGCCTCCGATTGACTGAGACGCGCCATTAAGCTATTGTCAAACAAATTTAACTTCTGCATTAATGAAGCTATTATGAGCTCCGCAGTCAGAGAAAGAGCCGAGCCCTGAGTTCATGGACTGGTTAAAACTACTGGTGGTCTTCGACACACACTGAAAAGAGTCTAACAAAGCTGATCAACAATGAGATGTGTGTCTCAGAGCTGGGTTTGAAAAACGCAAATCACCTAGTTAATGTATTAACTGGCAGCAAATTATATCTTTCTTTCATTTTCATAATTTTGCATTGAGGTTTGTTGACGTTCATGATAAAATGCATCGTCTGAAGGAGATTTGATGGCAAATGTGGACATATAAATTAGATTTACACAATAAAATCACTTGCATATAACCAAACCCAAAAGGATCGCATTAATAATCCATTAGTGATTCTGACAACAATCTCTATAATGTAAATTAAAATAATTATAACTGAATTGCAATATTAAGAAAAGAAAATTCATGATGAACCTTTTAAAAACCTGAAACATAGTCAAGAATCAAGCAATAAATATTACCCACAATGCACTGTGTAACTTATTTTAGTATCATTGCGATACTGTTACAGTTTGTTGAGATTTTCAATTAGACTTCGTTAAAGTTTTGTCATTTTTATTAGTTTTTGAACATTTAAATTCCGTAATAGAACAAAAACGACCAATATTTAATTTAATTAATAGAAGAAAACCGAGCGTTGTACACGTATTAATAGAAAACCGAGCGATATTTAAATTAATAGAACAAAACCGAGCGATATTTAAATGTATTAATAGAAAACCGACTGATATTTACATTTACTAATAGAACAAAATTGATTGATATTAAAATTAAATGGAACAAAAAAAGATCCATATTTAAATCTCCAAAAAGAACACATTTTTTCGTTTTACAAAAAATCATTTTTTATTTAGTTTATTTAGTTTTAGTTATTTTAGTACTTTAACAAACTAAAGAAAATGATAATTTCTGTTTGTCAAATAGCTAAAATAAAATTATTTTTTATTTCAATTAACGAAAATGTTAAGTTAGTCGATGATAATAACTCCCATGTACTCAAACTCCAAGAGAAAAGTGTGAATGTCTAAAGCGGTAACCATTTCACTCGCCACTGAACAGAACGTCACTCATCGGATGAATGGCACGGTTTAAGACCACCCTGTAGATGTTTTACGCCATTGTAGTCCAATAAAGAGCTTAAAGGGTCCCTATAGAGTGAGCACTTATAAGGGTCATTGAATACAATGTGATGTTTCTGAAAAAACAGGCTCTGACAGGACGAGTTTTGTTTGAGGCAAGTAAACTAATTTCCACCAACTCAAAAATGTATCCCACTTTGTTTTCCAAATGATGCGTGTTATTTATTCAGTACTTTCATTACAATGCAATTATAAAACAACTTTACAAGCAATTCTTCCTAGTTTTGTTGCCTGTCGCTTTAAATGCTCGAGACCTTTAAAGCTGAGTGGATTCTGATTGGCTGTCAATGTTTTTGTTCATCAGCTGAAAACAATCGTTCTAAAACTGATTTTAACGATATCGTTCCTCGTTATCATTATAGTTGTGTTGTGGAATTCTCTATTATAAAAGATTTAATTATAGTTATTGTACTTTAAGTGAAAAGGCCTTTACTCTTTAAGCTTGGGTTTGTGGTACCCAAACATTGCTGTACTTGATACATCAGTTGTTTGTGACATATAAAGATATTAATAGAACAAAACGACCGATATTTAAATCTCTTAATAAAACCGATTGTTATATTAATACATTTAAATAACAATCGGTTTTATTAAGAGATTTAAATGTATTAATATAATTAACAGGTCAGTTTTGTTATATTAATACATTTAAATCTCTTAATAAAACCGATTGTTATTTAAATGTATTAATATAACAAAACTGACCTCTTAAAAACCAACCGATATTTACATTTATTAAAAAAGACCAAAACAACCGATATTTAAATCTCTTAAAACAAAAATGACCGATAATTAAATGTATTAATATAACAAAAACCGACCGATATTTAAATCGCTTCAAACTAAACCGATCGACATTTAAATCTCTTAATAAATAAAAAACGATATTTACATTTATTAAAAAGACCAAAACAACCGATATTTAAATTTATTAATAGAACAAAACAACCAATATTTAAATCTCTAAATAAACCAACCAATATTTAAATGTATTAATAGAAAAAAACAACCGATATTTAAATCTCTTAAAAAAAAATCAACTGATATTTAATTTCAGCACAAACGCAGGTAATTCACACATATATCTTATCGCTTACTGCAAACATCAATAACAGCTTTAACTTGTCAATGCTGGGAATTGACCATCGTATAAGCGAGATAATCCATGGCTAGCTGTGCATTAAACTATTGGAACGCACTCCGCTTCGCAGGAGGTTTTTTTGCCTCAACGTTGTGCATTAAAAAAAACTTTACAGGTCCAATACACTCAAATTCAAGGACTTAATGTGGGGACACACTTATTGTGTCCAACAGCAAGCGATGAGTTTCATCGTAGTAGTTTAGTGCGCGCGTGAACGTACAACACAAAGTACCTCACGCGGGAAACACTAAATGCGTGTAACTAACGTAAATCAAGCAAGCTATTATGCATAAGCCACGAAGTGTTGGCGAAATAACACATTAGTGGACCGGAGGGAATAATATGGAATTTTTTCATTGCACAAAATAAATTCAAGCACTTTCGAGGACCTGTATCTATGCATGTTTATTTAAAAAAAAATTCCAGGGACTTGAATGTTTTTTTTTTTTTTCAGATTCACAAACTTAAGGATTTCAAGGACCCGTGCATGGGAACCCTGAATATAAATGGTGACTTGACTTAATACTTTATTTTAGCTTAGCACATGGTCTAGTTCTTACCTTTCCCGATCACAAGTCCGCACTTATCCGCAGGTATTGTGTAGGTGACCTCCTGCAATCCTCCAGGAGTTCCCATGTTCCAATCACCACGACCTCTGCCGCGACCTCTGGGTCCAACCGTACCTCCAAAACCATCACGCTCCTGAACGACAAACAGGAGAAACTACATAACACACGAGCCACACAACACATCCGATGCTGACATGGTATTAACTGAAACAATCTAAGGCTATTTTCATGGCAAAAATTCAAATACCATATAAATACAATAAAATCAAACTAAAGATTTTTCTAGTCGACTAGTAGTCGTTCATTTAAACCATTAGTCAACTAATCGCAAGTTTATATTAATAAGCCATAAATCATAATTCGCCTTTAATTGCCTATATATAGTCTAATACATAGCTTGCCACTGTGCACGGGCAAACGTAATGATTATGGGTGTCGTGAAAAAACAGAAGGAGATTGTCTAAACATTTCAATAATTTATTTGTAATGTGTTCTGCTGCAAATTTAAGTCACAATGCTGACTCGTCATCTCCACATGGACACGCCTATATGCACGATTCATACGGACTCATTACATAATCTGAGAATATTTATTTTCCATTTAAATTGGTTCATTTAAAAAGTAGACATGTTAAGCTGTCTATGGATATATTGCTAATGTCTGTGAGACAAGTATACACTGATTTTGGGTTCGTTTATGAAACGTGCTGAAGTTCACAGACTGAGACGGCATACAGTTGTCTTTCAGTATCCTACAAAAAGCACAACGGTTTGTTATTGTGAGTTTACAAAAATGAAAATAGACCCTTTACAGTTTGCATTACTAGTATATGTATGCCCAAAAATGACTGAGTGTTCATACTAGTATTTAATACTTAAAAATTTGTATTATAAGCTCTCAAAACACTTGAATATGAGTGTTTGAATATGAGCACTTGAATACCAAACCTCTTCTAGTCGGATATTAGGGGGCAGCCCTAACTAAAAGCTAAAAATAACCCGATACAGACTAACTTAACGAGTCTAAAACTTAATGGTCCCATATTATACAACTTTATTAAGTTTTATTTTAGGTTTTGATGTGCTTAAGAATATATATTTGCGGTATAAGTACCAAAAACCATCTCAATATATGTTTGCAGCTGCTTTCTCAGTAGCTCTGCCAAGAACAAGTCGATTTGGGCCTTTCTACTTAATATTCATGAGCCTCTCTTCTGATTGGCCTGTTGTTATCTGAGTGACCCATTGGTGGGGGAGGAGACTGAAGGCGGGTACTGAGTAGTTATGACATCACATTTATACAGAATTCACAACGGCTTGTGAAAAGGCACAGCTACTTTATCCATTTGTCTGTGGATCGACTGTTTTGAAACTTATATGGTAGTTTCAACGCCCCTAGACCTCTGTTATCATGAAACAAGCCAGGAATTTTCAGTTTCGACAATATGGGACCTTTAATTAAAAACACTGTGATTGAGAGATACTTGCACTTGAATCTTGAACTGAATAATGAGTCAAGTTTGAATTAATTCTGTCATTTTCCTGCTTCATACTGCTTTGAAACAGTCTGGATTGTATAATGCGCTATAGAAATAAAGCCGACTTGACAAGAATCGTGAAGAACTACAACAAACGGGCTATAACTCCTGAAGATCTGGATGTACCTGTGCTGTTTGGACCAGATCATTGATGAGGTGAACGGCGTGTTGACATCGGTCGGGCTGACCCATGACCTGAGCGATCCGGTCGGGACTGATCCCATCATCTGAAACACATTGACATAATTCTGCTACCTCAGTTGAATTGTTCAGCTGCATGTGAATATTCATTGGATTGTAAACAGTGTAAACACATGTGAGAGAACAGTATATTAATCCCTGTTAAAGTCTTAACGCTTCAGTGATCCTGCTGGGCCTCCACGGGTCTTAAGAGATTTGTGTGACCAAGTGTGTCCCAACATGAGTTCACCAACATCCCGAAACGGATACAGATAAACACACACGAGGAGATAGTCACTAAAACTGAAGCTGTTAAAACATTTCTGTTAACTGAAATAAATTTAAAATATAAATATTGGTTGAAAATCCTAAACTAAACGAAGATTATTCCAAAATATTAATAAAACTAAAATAAAACAGCTATTCATGATATAGGATGTGTGAAAGTAATGGACAAAAAAAAAAGCAGTAAAACTTCATATTGATCCACAAACTCAGTTGCATTTGCTTGTTCCCTTTTAAATGATCTTGCAGATTTTAGTTTCACTGCATTTCACTGCATTCACTATTCTTTTTAAATCTGCTTTGGATCTTTGGACTTCTCTATTATAATGGATTTAGTTATAGTTATCGTTCTTGAAGTGAACGTTTAGTCTTGAAATTCGGCACTGTGGTAACCGAACATTGCAGAGCTAGATATGATCAATAATGTTTGTGACATTTAAATCCCTTAATAGAACCAAACAGACTGATATTTAAATGTATTAATAGAACGAATTGACCGATATTTGAATTAGTAGAACGAAACCATCCGATATTTAAACGAATTAAGCAAAACCATCCGAAATTTACATCTCTTTTTAAAACAAAACCGACCGATATTTTAATTAATACAACAAATCCAACCGATATTTTAATTAATAGAACAAAACCGATCGACATTTAAATCTCATATTAGATCTCGCATGGTTATATTTTTTGTTTTGTGTTTTAAAACGTGTTACACAAATCAATTTCAAGGTAAAACACTCCTCAACCAAGATACCTCAGCATTTGCCAGAGTAGTGAAAGTTTCACAAGTTCTTGTCTATATGGACAGAATAAGATGAAAGATACTTATCGGTATAAAGTCTGGTTCATATTGCATGTATGGTAATGATGGATGTTTTCAGCCTCTACTAGAACAGGTTTTCCTGCTTGAATGTTGATTATTTTCCTCATATTCTCCATTGTTGCGGCTCCTCTCTTCCCAGTCTGTCAGTAACGCTCTGTTTACTTCCTGTCTCTATGAAGCCCCTCCTTCTGAAAAGCACACTGTGCTCTGATTGGTCGGCTGGAGCAGTGTGCTGTGATTGGTCGAGCGCTTCGAGTGTGTTTGGGAAATGTCCCGCCCCTTCCCATAACCGCCAGTTTAACACACTACTAACTAACTCAACCAGGCCCCGCCCCTTTATTCTGCGTATGAATTATTATAATGAGGAATATTGTGACGTGTTCGTTCCCGGAAGAAACTCAAGATACAATGGAGGCGTTTCAGGAGTTCAGAAACACTGACACTGATATAGAGAAGAACTTATAGCTTTTTCATGCTCAAATAGCAACATTACACACACTGAAGAAAGATGAACATTTAAAAAACCACAATAAGTCCTCTTTAAATCAAATGTGCGTGAACACTGACCTGGCTTAAACTGGATCCTGACACCCGCATCGTTCTGAATCTTCTTGATCATCTCCCCGTTTCTGCCAATGACGATTCCAACGGCAAACCTGGGCACTGCAACCTGCGTGTGCAAAACCTAATAATGAATTATTTCTGGGTTTATTCTCAAGCTAAAAATGATTTAACAGCAAAAAATGATTTTCTTAGTAAGTATTTTTGTCTTGTTTCCAGTTCAAATAACAAAAAATTCTCTTGTTTTCTGATAAAAATAAGAGTTTTTGCTTAAAAAAAGCAAAATGATCTATTTTATTTATTTACTCAGGGGCAGTACACATTAATAGTTCATAATATGTAAAATGCAGATTTAGCCAACACTAGCTAATTTTCATCCGTTGTCTCTTTTGCAGGTTGATGTTAAGGACACAAAAAATATAAATAAAGAAATTCTGCCAATGGGGTAAGAAAAAAAAAACTTAATTCAAAAGGAAAACAAGTTATTAATTTCTTACCGTATCGGCAGATAATTTTCCTTGTTTTAAGCAAAAATTCACTTGAATGTATCTTTTTTTATCAGGAAAAAAGACTTATCTAGTAAATGCTTCTTGATTTAAGAATTTTTGGATATATGGTCTGGAAACAAGACAGAATACAAAGTATAAAAAGCATTTTTTGCAGTGATCGAGCTCAGGATTTGAACACATCTTACATCGATGCTGCTTCCCAGCCTGGATCCGAAGTCACTGCGGCCGCTTCTGAAATCTCCCTGATCCTTTTCCCTGATGATCTCAACGACCAGCTCCCGCGCTTGCTGTATAAAACACACACACACGCAGAGTCAGACGTCACTCAACATGCCTGTGGATCTGCGACTGTAAAGACCCCCATATACTCTTTTTCATTCTTCGTTAAGGGGTTAAAATAAGTTTGATTTTGGCCGATACCCATAACACTTTCTATTTGAAACCAATAACCGATATTTTGGCCGATACCGATAGCTTTCCATTTGAAACCGATATCCGATATTTTGCCCACTACCGATAACTTTCCATTTGAAACCGATATCCGATATTTTGCCCACTACCGATAACTTTCCATTTGAAACCGATATCCGATATTTTGCCCACTACCGATAACTTTCCATTTGAAACCGATATCTGATTTTTTTTTGAGAGCCTGGTTTCAAAAACAAGTCTAACCATTAAAATCCATGTCCCAAACACTTCAACATAAATCACAAATATACAGTAACCCAGTTTGATCCAGGGTAAATTTTAAAATTATTTTCCTTTTTTTTAAGTGATTCCAATCATATTTCAAGCAATTCATAACCATCATGACGAACAGTGCACATCTGAAGTGTCTAAACCGAAGGAAATAATCCATTATTTATCAGCTTTAAGATATTGGAAAGATAATAACATTAAAAATTAACATATATCGGCCAAAACCGATATCGTGTTTTGAAAAAATATATTTTTACATACGTGTCCAAAAAAATGAAAATATGAGCAGAGCACAAAACTAATATATTAATATAGTAATATATTCAAGAAAAACTTAATTTTGAATTCATGTTCCAGTTCTGTAAAATATATTTTTAAATTTTGAATTCATGTTTCAGTTCTGTAAAAATATATTTTTAAATGTGTAGTTTTGATTCAAGCTAAAGTAAAAAAAAAAGTACTTTAACATTTTTGATTCTGCCTTATTTTTAAATCAGTGACATTGAAAAACAAATGCAAAATTATCAGAATATTAATTTTGTGCAGTATACGTTTTACATGTTTTAAATTTTTTAAAATTATTTGATTTATCAGTGTCTGCAATACTTTTGGCCGGACAAATTAATCCCACACGTCTGACTTTGACGGATTGAAAAGCGGATTTCCTAATCAAAGGCGGAGCCTCGTAGCCACACCCACCTATTACATCATCACCACCACCGACCAATGGTAGTTGAAGGTTTTTGAAACTTTAAGAACTTCGAACACACTTAATTTTGGCCTGATTTAGTTTGAAATGACGCCACACGAGTTCATTCTTCGATTACGCTGCAAGTATGTCGGGCCCTTAATGTTATTAAAGAGACGATATATATATATAAAATGGGGTAATCAAATGCAGGCTAATATAATTAGTTTATATAACCACCTTTTTGCACATAATATATTGCATTGCCTACAGTACATTCACTATATTTCCATATTCCATACCCTTCAATATCAACATTGTTTGTAGGATATCATTGGGCAGGATGTGAAATAACAATTTTTAAAGTAAATACAGATTTTCTTTATCCAAATAGAAAACATAGAAAAGCACAGATATATATTGTATATACAAAAAATATAAAAATACAGAGATATGATTTTTTGTAGGGATGCACCGATACCAGTATCGGGCCCGATATCAAGCTCATCTACTTGTACTTGTACTCGTAAAAATACCCCGATACCTCACGTGACCTCACGTATATCCTTAGCTTATATTTCTTAATTCTTATGAACTCTCTTCCTGCATTTATAGTGTTGCTAGATTTAATAGTACACTCTAATATTTCACTTTACACTTTCGGCTGTGATTACATTGTTACTCTGTGTTATATTAAACATTTGTTCTGTGATTTCTTTGGCACTTTAGGACAAATTTGATTGTCTCGTTGTCTGTGATTTCTTTAGCACTTTGACAACTTTGTGACAGGCAGGTAAAAGTTACATTCATTATGTCCTTTGTTTTGCCCTTTGGAGGTTATTGGACACTGTGAAATTTGGGCTTTGAATATTTGTGATAGGCACATTAGAATGACTTATTTTTTTAAGTTTATTTAAGTTGTTGAAAATAAAGATGCTGATATGTTCATTAGTCTCTTTGTGTTGTTCTTAGAAAATTGCCACATAAAACGAGACCCCGCCCCCCAGTAGAACAGGCATCGGTATCGGCGAGTACCAGGAAAAAAAATTCGGTACTCGATCCTTAAAAAGTGGTATCGGTGCATCCCTAATTTTTTGATCAAAAAATACAGAGACATGATTTGTAGTCCTAGACCAACCTGAACTTTATAAGGATCTCCAGTGATTCTCAAGGGTTTGTCTGATCCAGTGGGCATCGGGTCGTCCTGAATCATGATCATCTTCACTCCTGTCCTCTCCTGTGGGCACACAAATACATTTATTTAATTTAATTGCATAATTTGATATAAATGTAAAATACAAAACTCATGGGGGGAAATGTTCCTGTACATGTTGAACTTAAGGAGCATTAACCATTCAAATGGAATCTAGAAACATTCAAACAGAAAACATATTTTTGGAAATATAAAAAGAATTAAAAAAATAAAACCGAAACAAACAAACAAACAGATATTTCACATGCTTTTTGATTTCTAACATTTAATTTAAACATTAAATCAGAGTTGAAAAAAAAAAAACATGTCAGAGTACACACTGCTTCCTGACCAGTCAACACGTGCCATCACACTCATGCTCAAGCTCACTCTCACTCTCTCACACTCTCACACACTCTCACACACACTCTCACACACACTCTCACACACACTCTCACACACACTCTCACACACACTCTCACACACACTCTCACACACACTCTCACACACACTCTCACACACACTCTCACACACACACTCTCACACACACACTCTCACACACACACTCTCACACACACACTCTCACACACACACTCTCACACACACACTCTCACACACACACTCTCACACACACACTCTCACACACACACTCTCACACACACACTCTCACACACACACTCTCACACACACACTCTCACACACACACTCTCACACACACACTCTCACACACACACTCTCACACACACACTCTCACACACACACTCCCACACACACACTCCCACACACACACTCCCACACACACACTCCCACACACACACTCCCACACACACACTCCCACACACACACTCCCACACACACACTCCCACACACACACTCTCACACACACACACACTCTCACACACACACTCTCACACACACACTCACACACACACACAGAAAATTATCCAAAAAGAAAACAGAGCGATGGACTCCATTGTGTTCAGAGAGCGCCGCTCTTCTTGTTTATCCCGAAAACGTCGCACCATAATGACGTAAGCGTGCTCCGGCACGAATGCTGAAACCCTATGTGAGTGGGGAGTGGGGACAATCGTACTCGGGCCCGGTTCATGGCAACCGTGCCTAGTGTGAGTACACCCTCAGTCACTCACTCTCACTCACTCAGTCAGTCACTCCGTCACTCACTCAGTCACTCACTCTCACTCACTCAGTCAGTCAGTCACTCTCACACAGTCAGTCACTCTCACACAGTCAGTCACTCTCACACAGTCAGTCACTCTCACACAGTCAGTCACTCTCACACAGTCAGTCACTCTCACTCACTCACTCACACACAGTCAGTCACTCACTCACTCAGTCACTCACTCTCACACAGTCACTCACTCTCACACAGTCAGTCACTCACTCACTCAGTCACTCACTCTCACACAGTCACTCACTCTCACACAGTCAGTCACTCACTCAGTCACTCACTCTCACACAGTCAGTCACTCACACAGTCAGTCAGTCACTCTCACACAGTCAGTCACTCACACAGTCAGTCAGTCACTCTCACACAGTCAGTCACTCACACAGTCAGTCAGTCACTCTCACACAGTCAGTCACTCACACAGTCAGTCAGTCACTCTCACACAGTCAGTCACTCACACAGTCAGTCACTCACTCTCACACAGTCAGTCACTCTCACACAGTCAGTCAGTCACTCTCACACAGTCAGTCAGTCACTCTCACACAGTCAGTCAGTCACTCACTCAGTCAGTCACTCACTCAGTCAGTCAGTCACTCAGTCAGTCAGTCACTCACTCAGTCAGTCACTCACTCAGTCAGTCACTCACTCTCAGTCACTCACTCTCACTCAGTCACTCACTCTCACACACTCAGTCACTCACTCTCACACAGTCAGTCACTCACTCTCACACAGTCAGTCACTCACTCTCACACAGTCAGTCAGTCACTCACTCTCACTCACTCAGTCACTCACTCTCACACAGTCAGTCACTCACTCTCACTCACTCTCACTCACTCTCACTCACTCTCACTCACTCTCACTCACTCTCACTCACTCTCACTCACTCTCACTCACTCTCACTCACTCACTCTCACACAGTCAGTCACTCACTCTCACTCACTCACTCTCACTCACTCACTCTCACTCACTCACTCTCACTCACTCACTCACTCAGTCACTCACTCAGTCACTCACTCAGTCACTCACTCAGTCACTCACTCAGTCACTCACTCAGTCACTCACTCAGTCACTCACACAGTCAGTCACTCACACAGTCAGTCACTCACTCAGTCTCACTCACTCAGTCTCACTCACTCAGTCACTCACACAGTCAGTCACTCACACAGTCAGTCACTCACACAGTCAGTCACTCACTCTCACACAGTCAGTCAGTCACTCAGTCACTCACTCTCACTCACTCAGTCACTCACTCTCACTCACTCAGTCACTCACTCTCACTCACTCAGTCACTCACTCTCACTCACTCAGTCACTCACTCTCACTCACTCAGTCACTCACACTCACTCTCACAGTCAGTCACTCACTCTCACACAGTCAGTCACTCACTCTCACACAGTCAGTCACTCACTCTCACACAGTCAGTCACTCACTCACTCTCAGTCAGTCACTCACTCACTCTCACTCACAGTCACTCACTCTCACTCACTCTCACTCACAGTCACTCACTCAGTCACTCAGTCACTCACTCAGTCACTCACTCTCACTCACAGTCACTCACTCAGTCACTCAGTCACTCACTCTCACACAGTCAGTCACTCACTCTCACACAGTCAGTCACTCACTCTCACACAGTCAGTCACTCACTCTCACTCACTCTCACTCACACAGTCAGTCACTCACTCACTGTCACTCACTCACTCACTCACTCACTCACTCACTCACTCACTCACTCACTCACTCACTCACTCACTCACTCACTCACTCACTCACTCACTCACTCACTCACTCACTCACTCACTCACTCACTCACTCACTCACTCACTCACTCACTCACTCACTCACCCAGTCACTCACTCAGTCACTCACTCAGTCACTCACTCAGTCACTCACTCACTCTCTCAGTCACTCACTCTCACTCACTCTAACACAGTCAGTAACTCACTCTCACACAGTCAGTCTCTCACTCAGTCACTCACTCTCACTCTCTCAGTCACTCACTCTCACACAGTCAGTCACTCACTCTCACACAGTCAGTCACTCACTCTCACACAGTCAGTCACTCACTCACTCAGTCACTCACTCTCACTCACTCAGTCACTCACTCTCACTCACTCAGTCACTCACTCTCACACAGTCAGTCACTCACTCTCACACAGTCAGTCACTCACTCTCACACAGTCAGTCACTCACTCACTCTCACTCACTCACTCACTCTCACTCAGTCACTCACTCACTCACTCACACTCAGTCACTCACTCACACTCAGTCACTCACTCACACTCAGTCACTCACTCACACTCAGTCACTCACTCACACTCAGTCACTCACTCACACTCAGTCACTCACTCACACTCAGTCACTCACTCACACTCACTCACACTCAGTCACTCACTCACACTCAGTCACTCACTCACACTCAGTCACTCACTCACACTCAGTCACTCACTCACACTCAGTCACTCACTCACACTCAGTCACTCACTCACACTCAGTCACTCACTCACACTCAGTCACTCACTCACACTCAGTCACTCACTCAGTCACTCACTCACTCTCACTCAGTCACTCACTCTCACACAGTCAGTCACTCACTCAGTCACTCACTCTCACACAGTCAGTCACTCATTCAGTCACTCACTCTCACACGGTCAGTCACTCACACTCACTCTCACACTCACTAGGCTTGGGCGGTATCCAAATATTCATACCATCAAACCTCCTCCCTATTTTACCGGGGTATACGGTATTACCGTGAGTAATAAATTATGACATAAGGCTCAGACAGCGTCACCAAACTGTTGGCTTGTGTCTACACCGTTCAGAAACTGAATACCAGATCGGGCAAAAAAAAAAACCCACAACAAAAATCAAGGCCAACCCGTGCACGTTGTGTCTGATCCCGGCTGACGGCATTAAATGTAATTATGAGCCGGAGCCCTATTTAGACTCGACTATTTTTAATACGCGGGCCGTTATAATATGGTGGCGCCAAATAATTTTTTAACCCAGGTGCTGAGGGGGTGGTAGATATAAATACTATTTATAAATGAGCAAAAATAGGACACTTAATAATATTTAATTATTTTAATTATGACAATGAAAGTATTCATTTTATTAATTAATTTAAATTAAATTAACAAGCAACAAGCAAGAAGTGCATTTGTAAATCCGGTGACACGCGTCCATTGATTTTTATTAATACAACTTTTCTGTCAGTGCTGCAAAGATTAAGTTGACGATCGCCATCTCTTAGTGAACGCGCATATAGAGAAATGCTAATCATGGATTACATAATCAGAAGGTATAGGCTAGCCTTTTTTTTTTCGTTTTGAATGGTTTCGTTTAAAGAAATTGACGATTGATATCTCCGTAGTGAACGCGCCTATAGAGAGAAATGCACATCATGGATTAATCAGAGAGTATGCTGCCTATATTTATTTTCCTTTTGAATTGTTTTGTTTAGAGAAATTGACGAATCGCCCTCTCCGTAGTGAACGATAGAGAGAAATGCACATCATGGATTACATAATCAGAGAGTAGGCTAGCCTATTTCTTTTCGTTTGGAATAGTTTCGTTTAATGAATTTGATGATCGCCATTTCCGTATGAACGCGCATAGAGAGACATGCACATCATGGATTAAATAATCAGCGAGTGGCCTATTTCTTTTCGTTTTGAATTGTTTCGTTTAATGAAATTTCAAGCTTTATTTAGATATCTGTCATGTCTGTGAGACATACACTGAGTTTCAGTTAATTTATGATGAGATTTCAATGCAAGTGACCGCGGCGCGCCAGCGCACGATCATGTCATGATTATGTTGTCTGCTATATTTGATTCTTATTTATTAAATCCAGGTAATTGGTTGATAAAAAAATTATTAAAATTAAGATACAATTTATACAAAACGAAATTCACTTTAAAGAAAGGCATTTTACAAAATGAAACTTAATTAAGTGGTCAATGTCTGACTCCCGATGCATCCCATCTTACTCGTGCTGTTCAGTTTTCATTATCAACGTAAAAAAAAATAACATTATAATATTTTAAAAAATATAAACTAATGCGCTTATTTAATGAACTCGGGGCAAAATGCATCCTCGCAGCAGTGAGTGGGTGGTTGTTTCGGAGATGCGACATTAGGTTAGAGGTGTTTCCATCTCTCGCGGTCACCTTTTTTATTGCAACATTTACAAATTGCCTCGTCAGTATTTACCACCTCTCCCTTCTCTCTCTCTCTCTCTTTCTCCTCCACACTGTCACTTGATGACAACTACATAAGCATTTTTAGGCATTGAATAAATTATATTTATATATTATATATAAGTGCCGGTAATAACGGTATTAAAACTGATACCGTTGCTATTTTAACACCCCGCGGTATACGATATTACCGTAATACCGACAACCCTATCACTCACTCACACACTCACTCACACACTCACTCACTCACACACTCACTCACACACTCTCTCACTCACACACACTCTCACTCACACACACTCTCACTCACACACACTCTCACTCACACACACTCTCACTCACACACACTCTCACTCACACACACTCTCACTCACACACACTCTCACTCACACACACTCTCACTCACACACACTCTCACTCACACACACTCTCACTCACACACACTCTCACTCACACACACTCTCACTCACACACACTCTCACTCACACACACTCTCACTCACACACACTCTCACTCACACACACTCTCACTCACACACACTCTCACTCACACACACTCTCACTCACACACACTCTCACTCACACACACTCTCACTCACACACACTCTCACTCACACACACTCTCACTCACACACACTCTCACTCACACACACTCTCACTCACACACACTCTCACTCACACACACTCTCACTCACACTCTCACTCACTCACACTCTCACTCACACACTCTCACTCACACACTCTCACTCACACACTCTCACTCACACACTCTCACTCACACACTCTCACTCACACACTCTCACTCACACACTCTCACTCACACACTCTCACTCACACACTCTCACTCACACACTCACTCACACACTCTCACTCACACACTCTCACTCACACACTCTCACTCACACACTCTCACTCACACACTCTCACTCACACACTCTCACTCACACACTCTCACTCACACACTCTCACTCACACACTCTCACTCACACACTCTCACTCACACACTCTCACTCACACACTCTCACTCACACACTCTCACTCACACACTCTCACTCACACACTCTCACTCACACACTCTCACACACTCTCACGTCCCGACGCCCGCTGTCGTTTACGAATCCCCACGACACCATACGTCAACCGGATCGGGCCACAACTGTGTAATCTGAACCATGTCATAATGTCCACCCAACCTGAAGCTGTTTGATGGTGTCGCCTCCTTTCCCGATGACCAGCCCAACTTTACTGGCAGGGATCAGGATCTCCTGGACGGCGCTGTTCCCGTCCATCTGACTGTGAAAGCCCGGCCCGTTCCGACACCGGTCCACGATCTGACCCAACAACCTCTTCGCTTGCCTGACCAAACATACACACAGAGATTTAATGCCACATGCAGCATCTGAGGCTATCTTCATGGCACAAATGTAATTACAAAAATACAAATATCATATAAATACAGCAAGCAAACAAGTCATATTATACAGATTTTTAAAAATTAACATACGATAAAAAAAAATCCAAAACCCTTTCAGGCATAATTTTGCCTGACGGTCAAAAATAAAGCTTGAGTAATTATGAACGAAGGAAGTTTAAACGTGGTTAGATGCAATTTACACTCATTTAGTGTATGCTGACTAATAAAGCAGTTGAGAAAGAAAACGCATGTGTAACTATATATTGGATCTGTGCGTCAGCTCTTAAAGTGACGGCAGCCTAATAAACCAGATACCAAATTATGAGATATTAAAAATATGTATATGACAGTTTTCCCCCGTGGTATTGATGTCAAAATCGTGGCCAGTGAAAACGCTGAGTGGCTTGTAACTTTGGAAAACCAATAGCCAGTGTTGCCCTGAGCAAAAAGTGAATGTTTGTCTATATACAGTCAAAATATATTCAGACTTCAACATTTCCCACATTATCAGTTTATTCGCTATAGTTTAGAAAATGGTAATAAAATATGACAAGAATCAGTTGATATTTCACTGGTTTTGTCCGTCCTTCTGTTGGACTCTCACACATGAATGATGTTGAATATCTGTCAGCTGTTAAATTTAACTACACAATTAGATAATACCAGTTTAGCTCAACCAATCACCAAGCAATGCTTCATGTTGTTCAGTCTGTGGTGTAAAAAGGTGCATTAGTTATTAAAGAAAAAACACTTCAGCAAAACATGATCAGCTCAAAGTGTCCCAATCATTTTTGGTCCCGAATTTTTACTGGTAGTCGCTGTATGAAGAATATTTGTGTATAATATGTCAGTTTACATTATTTTGCTCTCCTCACTTACATAAATTAACTATAATGTCCTGCACACACTAGTGAAAAAATATAAAATTATATCTGCTGTCTGAATAATTTTTAGTTTGACTGTATAATTCAGAATCTCACATGCTGCTTTTATACTAAAGGGTTAAACTTATGGCTTTCTCGATTTTAACCGATTCTCATTTTTAATAAACATACTCCCGATATCGATTTTTCATCGGATACATAAAGAAAACTAAACATTATTTGTAGCGCCTGCCATCCAATAATTAAAAGTAAGCTTTGACACTTTTGATATGAAAACATCTCAGCTTTGAAATTCTGCTGATTTTATCATGAAATTCATAGAATAAATGTGACGATCGCTTTAGTTGCTGCACGTGAACCGATCATATCCTTCGCTTTACTACAAGTTACAGCAGCAAATAAACATTAATGAACATCAGAAGGAATGTTGAAAGATACAGAACAACTTACTGAAAATAATAATGTTTAATGTAATCGATCGATCAGTGTTTCAACCGTGAAAAGACGTCAATAAATCAGCCTGTGAACAATATCAACTCATATTTACCTCAGAAAAGCCATTCAAGACTCAATAGTTAGCTAGAAAAATAAGTGTAGAGGAGCATTTTCATAAATATAAGACTTAAATATATTCATATTTTTAACTTACCTGTTTTTCATGATAGATTTATTCAAGCATGTATTTTAGGAATGGACCGATATAAAAAATGGCCGATACCGATAATTATTTTTATTTGAAAGCCGATAACCGATATATCGGGCGATAAATTAAATTTTTATATCATTTTTGAGAGCCTGATTACAAAAACAAGTCTCACCATTAAAATCCATGTCCCAAACACACAGTTATAATGTTCTGTTTGTAAGTTTATGTAGCCGATATTACAGACTGCAGTATAACTGCATTTTCATTTTTTGAAGTGATTTCAATCATATTTCAAGCAATTCAAAACCATCATGCGCATCTGAAGTGTCTCAGCTGAAGGAAATACATTATTTATTGGCTTTAATATATCGGACAAATTTTCTTATCAGGCCGATAAGGTTAACATTAAAAATGAACATATATTATTATATACAGTATTCCTGTAATTCTTTTGTCTTTTATGAGTTTAAGAAATAACTCCTTCTCATATTCTGTCCAAACACACCGCATCATCTACGTCAGGTGACTGTAAATGCGCAAAAACTGCTTCTATCACAGTTTTGCCTGAAAAACCTCCTCATGCGAGCGTAAAAACTTTTTTGCGATACATGGGAGTTTTTGCGAAATTGACGTGTTTCCATTGGGCGTATTTTCAATTCGCAATTTCAATTAGCGCAATTTGAAGGGTAAAGGAAATGCGGCTTCTGTAAAGCTGCTTTGAAACAATCTGTATTGTAAAGAGTGCTATATAAATAAAGGCGACTTTAAGCGCAGTGAACTCTTACTCGATACTCTCTGGGGTCCCAGTCAGGGTGCAAGGCCTGTCCATCATCCCTCCACTGTCTGTGGGAGAGAAAAAACACAAATAACCATAAACAAAAACAAAAATCACAGCACAAACTGGGCAGCGCTTCGGCAACAGGGTCACAAACTGTATTTGCTCAGATTTTCAATCTCTTTTGGCCATCAAATGTTTATTTTACATTACAATCTCTGCTCTACATGACTAAAGTTGCACTAGCGCTTTAAAGCTTCAGATATTGTTTTGTCTTTGGATTGCGGTTATTATCGTCAACTAAAACTATACAAATATTTGTTAATTGTAATAAAGCTGAATAATAGCTGAAAAACTTGAAAATTTTAAATGTTGGCAATAAACTGAAATAGTTTATTTAGTTTAAGTTGAAGCACTAAAATAATTAACAGGAAATTAAAAATCTAAAACTGAAATAAAAATAAATTAAACCTAAATAGCAATATAAAAAAACCTAATAAAATTACAAAAGCACAACCATAAAACTAAACTAAAATTAACATGAAAACCAAAAATATAACTAAAAATGAAATAAGATTAAATATTACAATAATAATGATTTTTTTTTTAAAATATATATATATATATATGCATGTAAAAAACACAAACAACTGAATATGAAGAACTGGAATCAGATTATAACCTACCAGCAGCGATCTGGATCTTGCAGTTTGACTCCAGCTGAATTCTCGTGATCTGTTCGCCACCCCGTCCGATTACTGACACAATAAAGACAAACAGCTCAACTTCTGCTAGGACTAAAACTCTATGCATACTATTTCTGACAGAAGATGATGGACACTTTTTCAATGGTCATGACACACACATATATATATAGATATATATAGAACATCTACAGAAGCATGAGACAAACAGAACAGCTGAAATTAATTATTTAAAAAAAAATGTGGTCAATGCAAAAATCTGTCACAAAATGTAAATTTTTTTGATGATTAATCCACAAACAATTAAATAAAAGGGCAAAATTTCCTCATAGAGAAGCTACATTAGATTTTACGATTATAAAACCCAAATATGAACATTATCTAACGGAAAAACATTTGAGTTTCATTTAGATCTTCAGTACTTACTGAATCCAACCATCTTATCAGGCACTTTGTAGTCTTCTGTTATTATAGCCCTAAAAAACAACATGCGCATACTGTAAATATCAACCTAAGATTATTGTAGAAGATCCCACAATAGTTTTAATGAATAAAAGCGCTCACCTTGTACCATGTACCATTGCACCGAGCTGGTTCACCACTTAGATGAAGAAATAAGAAAAGTACATTAGTATTAATTACTGATAAATACACAGATATCGCCTCTCAGGCAAAAGTGACTCCAAACCCAAAGACATTTTAATCAAGTAATGCATCAACAACACACATTTATCAACTACACTATAGCATAATACCTTCCATTAGCTCCGTTTCCATCCAAAGCTGTGAATTTAACTTTGGAATATCGCATAAAACATTTGCGAATAAAGCAGCGTTTCCATCCCATGTGATCAAGAAAACACGAGTTGTCTCTCAGAGCGTCAGACGAAACGCAATCGTGCGAGACGCTTCTGAAAACAACTTGAAAAAACGTATTATGAAAAATGCGCAAAACACAATTTTAAATTTTTATATGAAATATATATTTCCAAAACACGTTTTACTCTTAATATGTGAGAAAATCAAAGACATAAATCTAAATAAGCTGTGCTCCAAATTTGAGCTTGTTATCTCAGTAAATGAGCGTTCAGTGAGATTGTGTTCGGCTGCAGTACCGAACGCTTCCACTAGAGGAAACTCATTCCAGTTCATTATTGACCATGAATAACACGAGTATGACTATTTTTTTAAGTCAATTTAAATTTTTCGAATCATAAACATGACTTTTTTGGTGCGTGTTCACACAGGAAGTTCAAACACCTTGCGAAAGTTTCATACCATTCCGATAAAAAAATGATATATATATATATATATATATTAGGGCTGGGAAAAGATTAATCGCAATTAATCGCATCCAAAATAAAAGTTTGTTTACACATAATATGTGTGTGCACTGTGTATAATTTTTTTGTATATATAAATACACACACATGCATACACAAGAAAAAATGTATATTTATATATAAAAAAATTACATTTATATATAATATAAATTATAAATAAATGTATACAGTATATACATCCAAATATTTCTAAAATATATACATGCATGTGTGTGTATTTGAATATACAAAATATATTATTATGTAAATATTATGTAAACACAAACTATTATTTTGGATGCGATTAGTCGCGATTAATCTTTTCCCAGCCCTAATATATATATAATAACCAGAGGGTTACGGCGTGTTCAATGCATAGATAAAGGTTATATATAATGTATTATAACTGTGGTTACTATTATTCATGAGATCATTTAATGCATTACAAGACGTAATTACTGCATTAAAACACTTTTATAATGCAATGGGTAGCACTTTATTTTGCAGTGTCCTTGTTACATTTACTTACCATAGTAATAACAGTAAACTATGCATAATTACATGCAATTCTACCAAATCCTAATCATACACTAACCCTATAGTAAGTACATTAGTTAATATTACTCAGTACTTATAAATATAATGCATGGTTACACTTTATTTTACAGGTGTCATTGTTAGTGTAATTATATATTTAAGGGCTTTAAGTAAAGTGTTACCCAAGTAAAAAGTTGAGTAACAGCAGAGAGGAATTAAATAATGAATCCACAGTTTAACCATCATGCACTCAATGGCAGCGTTCGGTCGACCCGCTGTTTTTAATGTTTGTTGTGTTTTTAAAGCCAGGCCTCCAGCGCTCGACACAAATCTGCAAACCACAGAAACAGGTTTCACTTCCTGAAAGACCTCACACTCGCTGTTTGAACCTCTTTCGCAAGCAGATCAAGAACAGAAGAACCGATCAATGCCTCGTGCGCAAAAACACTGTCAAAGGGCAAAGCTTCATAAAGTCCTGCATTGATTTCAGAGTTATTTTACATGTGTCCCATTACAGTCAGATCAACACTGACACGACCGGCACAACATCGGGAGAAACTGCGTGTGCATTCAGATTTCAGATCCGCAACAAAACTGCTATTATTGTCAAATATTGCGAGGCTTTTTACCTCCTTCGTCCAGAGAGCGTTTCTGCCCGCCGTAGCCGTAGAGCGAAGCATCGACGACTGGAGACGAGTTGTTGAGATGGGGAATCTGCTCTCCGCTCATCTTAACAATCTAGAAGACATCAGAGAACACACATCGGCTCACACACACACACATCTGAGTTCTTACTTCAATATTTTACAGTCACTGTAATACCGACAGGAGTAAAGCAATGAAATTGAAGTGGTATTCAAAAATAAATGAATGCAAAAAAAGCTGTATATAATTTTTTTTGCATTGGATTACAATTTTTGCCGCAATATGATTGATAAATGCAAACTTGACGATTTAAACAAAAGCATGAGTTCTTCAATATTTTACAGTCACTGTATTAACAACAGGAGTAAAGCAATGAAATATAAGTGGTATTCGAAAATAAAATAAAGCAAAAAACTCTTAATTATAAAACTTTTTTTGCATTGGATTACAATTTTTGCTGCAATATATATGATTGATAAATGCAAACATGACGATTTAAACAAAAGCATGAGTTCTTCTGTTGTTAATATAGTGCCTGTAAAATATTGAAGAACTCATGCTTTTGTTGTTTAAATTGTCATGTTTGCATTTATCAATCAAAATTTTTATATATATATATATCAACAAAATTGTAATGCAATGCAAAAAAGATATATAGCGTTTTTTTTGCATTTATTTTTGAATACCTCTTATGTGTCATTGCTTTACTCCTGTTGTTAATACAGTGACTGTAAAAATTGGAGTATAGCAATGAAATATAAGTGGTATTCAAAAATAAATGAATGCAAAAAAGCTGTATATTAATAATAAAACTTTGTTTGCATTGGATTACAATTTTTGTTGCAATATATATGATTGATAAATGCAAACATGACGATTTGCATTGAATATTGTATTGACAACAGCAGTAAAGCAATGAAATAGATATATGCTATTCGAAAATAAATTAATGCAAAAAAGCTGTTATATGTTATATACATTTTTTGCATTGGATTACAATTTTTGTTTAAATATATGTGATCGATAAATGCAAACATGACGATTTAAACAAAGCATGCCATTTTATCATTCTTGCTTCAAAACAAACATTATTTTACATTATTCATTTAAAATTACTATTACCAACAGCAGAATAGCAAAGAAATATACACGCAATTAAAAAAATTAAAATTAAATAAATGCAAAAAGCTATATATTATATAATTATATATTTTGCATTGCATACAAACAATGATTTAAACAAAAGCATGTAATTTTATCACTATTGCTTCGGCATAAATATTATTTTACAGTATTTATTTTAAACCAATGTGGAATATACCAATAAATTATAAACGCAATGCCTTTTTTTTTTTTTTGCAGTTCCCATGAACACTTCATAATGTTATAATCAAAATGTACAGAGATGTTTGTATGCAAACACAATCTAACACACTGTTTGTACTAGATGTCGTATAAATTCATTCAACAAATCACATTGCATGTACGTGAAACACTATGAATGAAATGTGCTTTATAACCTTTCATCCAGCAAACTGCATTGCACATCATGAACGCTTTATGGCATTTCATTCACTGGAGAAAAGCAAGTTTCGAAACGCAAGTTTTTGTTTGCTCTTCCAACTAGATACTTTCAGACATAGACGGCTGAAAATTAGATCAATTCAAGTGTTTTGCTGCATTGAAGAGTTATTTACACTAATCTGAAAAGTCCAGAAAATTAAGTACAAAAACCAGAGAAATTTGGGAGTTAATACCGGTTAATACTCCATTGCATTTGAATGATGCATGCAAGAAAAGCACCGTTAAACTCAAAGCAAGAGGCCATTTTGAGGAGAAAGACTTGAGTGGGGTAGAAAGAGAAAGAGACAGGCCGCTCTCCACCTCTTCCCTCCAGCTAGGGAATGCTGGGAAGGAATGCCAGCTATGCGAGTGCCTGGATAAACGAGCGACCCGAGGGAAAGTCTCAGTGAAATGCAGGAGAAGGTAAACAGCAGTGAGAGGAATGCATGGAAACACTGGCCACTTGTTGCCCACTCCACGCCGTCTCTCCCATTTACAGGGACAACCGTTTACACACAGGGAGTGAACTCAATGTAGGTCATTAATTACCCATGATGCAACACGCCTAACACCTAACAGGGCAGACACGTCCATGTCAAAGTCAACAATGCCTGCGATTACGGCTGGAGAAACGAGACTTTACTTCTGGATTACGGATAATCAACACGACCTGGTTTGATTGTTTCAATTAAACGTGATGATGAGACACGGGTTTTAAATCACGACAGCTGTCACTGCATTGCATGTGTGGACCTGATTATGCAACATGTTCACAAGCACGTCATCACAAGTCAAACACAAAAAACACTCGGATACATAAGGAGGGCAAACTACAGTTAAAGTGCGTTGTGACACACACACGCTGATAAATCAGGCCATAAAAAGAGTATGCACCAATAAAATATAAATGCAATGCACAAAAAAGCAGAAAAAATGCCTTTGGTTGAAATATAAGGTGTCTTTTGAAGGTAAATTAAAGACCTTTAGAAAATATTAAGGAATGCATTTGAAGGGTAGACAATATATGCTCTTAATGTAAATGTCTAGAGAAACACAGTTATATTAGGAACACTTGTGGCATTCTTCCTCAATATGCGTGTCTTTTTTGCATTGCAAATCAAGATGCATTTACTTAACATGCAAAAAGTCTTGTTTTCTGTGAAACTGGGGAAAAAAAGGGAGTTTATGATTAAAACGAGCAAATATCTGCCAGTGGAATTATAAGCTCACTTAATTTTGTTCAAGTCTTCATTTTACATCTGCATCTCAAATAGATGTATATTGATTTAAATATGTTTAGTATAATAAAACAAGAGAAAATACTGAGGAAAATATTCACTTTTGCAATGCATGCAACATTTAATGTCATGACTTTATGAATTTGTGCTCTGATCTTTTAAAACCCTAATTTGTGTGAGGGCGAATTAATTTAAGACCCGCAAAAACCCTGTATATATATATATTACATATGACGTTTACCTTTACATGATTCAGAATTATTCAAAACAAAAAGCAAAAGCATGCAATAAATTAAACAAGCATGCAATTTTATCATTCTTGCTTCAATAACTAATATTTTTTGCAGTATTAATTTAACGCTCACAATCACATCATCCCAAATCAGACCCAAACGAGCGCTCGCTTCTATCACGGGACGTGTGTCTGGACGTGAGCCCAGGTCTATTTTTTCCCACAGAGTTGATAAAGCTAAAGCACAGGGCGTCCGGCGCGCTGTGAACACACTCGAGGAAAACTTACGCCTGGCCACAGGTGTCCGCTGTGTGTACAGGGTCATGTGACCACGGACACACGCTTCGAAACGGAGGCCAAAAACTTGTGGTTCAACTATCTGATGATTAAAGCAATGAAAACCTCACAGAACAACAATGAGAATAGAAAAAGCTAAAACATTATATTAGACAGAAATAAGGCACAAGAGGTTCGGACAGTGTGTTGTTATAGTTGACTAAAACGAAAACCATAAAGAAAATTGTTCCTCAAGATCAAATAAACGTTAACTGAAATAAAATACTAAAAAAAGAAACACATTTTATTTGAGCTAACTGCCAACATTTTTCATTTAGTTTAACTTGATGTACTAAAATAAACTAAAGCTGAAATAAAAGTTTATAAAAAATAGAAGTATAAATAAAATAAAACTAACTTGCTAAATCTTTATGAAATCCACAAAGTTTTTATAAACCTTAGGGTTAGGTAAGAATATAAATGAGAATATAGGATAAGAATATAAAACATAAAAACCAAATACTACTTAAATTATAATAGCATTTCAATAATCCCGTAACATCAGTGTTTCTTTAAGAAACAACAGCAACAATAAAATAAAAATGTAAATTCATGCATTAATTGCACTTTAATTGCCGATGTGTGAACAGCTTGAAACGAAACTTAAAAACGTGACGTTCCCGACTTCCTAGAATGCCTTTGAAAGCCTGTCGACTGATTTTTATGTGAGTTATGACTGTGGCAACTAACAAATGCAGTTTAAAGTCCCACTGAAACAGGAAGAGAAGGCGGGACATATTGAATGACTCCTCCCCCTTTTCAAATAGCCAATAGCGTTTAGTTTACCTCACAGACTGTGAGTTGTACTGACAGCAGGGTTAGGCTTGTTGTGACGGCGCTGAGAACGCCAGAGAGATGATTAGTTTACCATCTGTCGAATACGTTATTAGCTAGAACTGTAACACACAGAAAGTAGACAGTAATGAAAGTTATTAGCGTATGTGTGTGGTCGATATCCAGTGTTGCTGAGCAGAAATACATAATCATGTTTCTCTTGGTTTCCTCAAAGTCGCGTTGGATTTTCTCCTCAGTGTAAATATTATCACTATTTTACATGTGCGTAGAGTTAGTTTCTGGAGTAAATATATAGGCTATAATCTGTGTGTTTACACAGCTTTTTAAAAATGGCGGGTGCTGGTGTTTGTGTGCGTTCGGCCAATCAGCGAACACTAACGTCACGGATAGTTCACGGATTAAGTTTAGACCGACTCTGAAGGAGGAGTGAATTAGTTACTCCAAAAGGAGTTCCTGGAACTAAAATCGTTCCCAGTTCCAGCGTTGCGAACACGCGACACCCGGGAACTCCCGCCAATAGCTCTCGGAAATATGAAAAGGTTTCCCGGTGCGAAAGCCCCTATTCAGTCCTTCCAGAAAGTTTTTTGAGATTGTTGTGGGCAAAAATCCTTGATTATGCGGCATGTTTTCTTAGGCCCTGTCCACACGGAGACACGTTTAGCTGTATACGTACAATTTTTTATCGGATCGGCGTTTCGTCCAGACGGATCCGGCGTTTTGGGAGACTGAAACCGCTATTTTTTGAAACCGGGTCCCAGGGTGGATAAATCTGAAAACGACACCTTTGCGTCTTCGTGTGTACGGCCAATCCGTATATTTTGTGAAACGATGATGTCATCACCCCACGTGTCGACTAGTCAGACGCGCTAAATCAGTAGCTAACAGCAACAACAACTGCGACTACTTGCTTGATTTCATGCTTCAGAAGCTACTGAGCCTATTTTATTTCTTTATTTATTATTTAGGCCTACTTTAATGTATTTTTATTTTACTTCTTTATTTGTTTATATTTCTTTCTTATGCTATGATGCTTGTATTTTGTCTGATTAAGACATTTCGTATTTTGTAGGGATGGGCATTTCAAGCAAAAATAATATTTGACGAATTATTTGATTATTATTCAAAAAACGCACCTCTGCCCCTCATGCTCACCGGTAACACGGCGTTCGCTCCGACATTAAATTTCTCTGTACTGTAGTGCTACATGTTGTAGCCATTAAAGAAAAGTTAGTTTCATATTTATGTTTAAATAATGTTATTTTTTCCATTTCATATATGTTGATTATATGAAAGGTGAACAGAGTGAGTAGCCTAATCATAAGATGCACAATATCGAGACATCATTTTGACCACTTCATTAAGTTTTGTTTTATATAAAGCCTTTCTTTAAAGTGAATTTCGTTTTGTATAAATTGTATCTTAATTTTAATCAATGTTTCATCAACCAATTGCCTGGATTTAATAAATAAGAAGAAAATATAGCAGACAATAGCCATCAGGACATGGACGCGCTATGCGATATAACTTGCATCACACGTGAACTGGAGCTCGTCTCATAAATGAACAGAAACTCAGAAATATATCTAAGCTTGAAATGTCTACTTTTAAACAAAACAATTCAAAACGAAAAGAAACAGACAACTCTCTTATAATCCGTATGAAGTGTGCATTTATCTCTATGAGCACCCTTACCTACTGCGAAGGTGGCGAGTCAGCATCGTCACAGAAAACACTAGTTTATTAATAAATAATTAAAATGTCTCCTTGCTATATTTGACACATTAATAATGATTAGGCTATTTGCCGGTTCTTTGTGGCAAGATTTATGCGTCTGCTAACTAATCGAATATCGTGACTCATTCCTATTTTGTACCAGGCCATTTATGGTTTTTCATATTGTTCAATAAAGTTCTTGGTTAAAAAGAAAGAAAGAAAAAGAAGCTACTGTTCCTAATATTATTGTATACAGCGCGCAAGGTTTATGCGCAAGTCTTCTTCTCTGTTTTTAGTGTATCTGTGTCAGAAATACAGCGCCTCATATTGGTCTGGCATGTAAACTACATCGGTTTCAGTGGTTTCGTGTGTACGCAGATATTGTACGCAGACGGCGCCGTGTTTACGGAATTTTTTTTTTAGACAGAGGAAAAAAAATATCGGATAGGGAAAGCTCTGGCTTCGTGTGGACGTGGCCTTAAAAAATGTGATAGAATATGCAGGATATTTATGCAATTTTATGCGATGAAATTGCGGAAAATTGCAAAAAACGTTTGATGAAAAATAGAGAAAAAAAAAGTGATTCCCCAACACCCTTTTCTCACTTCTAGAGTCATTTCTTATTACTTCCTATGATAAGCAAGCATAACACATCACAGAAAGTGCTGGGAATATTTAAGTTCCCATCTTGTTTTTTTTCAGTCCTTAATAAACACACGGCTCAAACTTACAAAACATTGATGAGTCAAACAAGTTCTGTAGCTTTACAAAAGGAATATGCCACAACTTCTGTAAAAATGAATAAAATATTTTAAAAAAATAAAGTGTGCTTCGTTTTACAGCTATTCGATGATGCTCAGGTCGCGTAATTACGTCACTTCATAACGTTTCCATGGCAACAGACGAAAACGGCTGCTCGTGTGTGAAGTAAACGCAACAGTTTTCAACTTTCTGCTAAGATATACGTGACTTTTGCAAGGAAAATGCAGAGATTATCATGAAGATAATCATGCAAGCTTAGCATATTTTGCGCGGAAATTGGCAATTTATGCGTGTATTTAAAAAAACGCATAAATATGCGGACTTTGGCTGAAACGCATAATCGCGTTTTTCTGGAGGGACTGCCTAGTCTTAACCAACGTACTGTTGGAAAACGTACTAAAACTCGAGCGTTTGAGCAACCGAACACATATTGCTCTGTGACGAGTCAACGCGCGTTTACAGCATAGGGGGCGGAGCTTTAGATTCTAGAGAGCATTTGATTGGATAGAAGATGTGATGTCATAAAATCTCCTGATCCATTTTAGCAGAAGTGAGAAACTAAGTTTTGAATGCTTATATCTCCTAAACGCGAATTTTGACATTGTTTTGGAAGGTTGTTCATCCTAAAAGCTGCAAAAAAAAACAACTTTTGATTTTAGGGGGCCTTTAAACGCGGAACTTAAAGATATTACAGTTAACCGTCTCGACTCAACCTGACAGGCTTTAACAGAGTATTGATCCGCCAGGCGCCTCCTCACAAGCACCGGCACTCAGGAGACTTTCCAATGAAGTCATGCAACCATTCAGAGACTACAACTCTCCTGAACTGCATCAACAGCTCCAAACTGGCTAGGAAAAAATAGCAACTCGCGTTCAGTTGTACCTGCATGTTACAAATAAGCAAAAATAATGGAATATTCATGCCGGTTTTCAGCTCACGGCTGGTTTTTCATGTTATGCAAACGTGGCGCGGGCACATGCATGAGTGACTCGTCTCAGAGTCTCATATTCACAGCTCACCCGTCTCTCAGAAATACTGACGCGCGTCACGACAGCTGCTGCTAAACTGCTCACGGTACAGCAATCCTCAAATACATGACCAGAACAATCATTATACCACTGGAAGAGGTACTACTACTGTGTAATGCTTTAGAGTTACTTCAACTTTAAGTATCATATGAGCAGATATTCTACATGCAATACTATATGTAACGGTAAAATTAAGTTTATGATTATTAAAAGTGCTAATATGAGCAGATATACTACATGCAATACTATATATAATGATAAAATGAAGATTATGATTATTAAAAGTGCTAATATGAGCAGATATACTACATGCAATGCTAGATGTAATGGTAAAATGAAGATTATGATTATTAAAAGTGCTAATATGAGCAGATATACTACATGCAAAACTATATGTAATTATAAGATGAAGATTATGATTCATAAATGTGCCCATATGAGGACATAATGCTACAATGCGCTACAATGCAATACTATATGTAATGGTAAAATGAAGATTATGATTAATAAATGTGCTCATATGAGCAGATATACTACATGCAATACTAATATATATATATATATATATATATAAATGAAGATTATGATTATTAAAAGTGCCAATATGAGCAGATATACTACATGCAATACTAATATATATATATATATATATATAAATGAAGATTATGATTATTAAAAGTGCCAATATGAGCAGATATATTACATGAAATACTAAATATAATGGTAAAATTAAGATTATTAGAAGCACTATTAATCGATATACTACATGCAATTCTATATGTGATGGTAAAATGAAGATTATGGTTATTAAAAGTGCCCATATGAGCAGATACACTACGTATAAAAATAGGCTTTATTAAATAAAATTAAAAAATGAAGATTATGATTATTAAAAGTGCTGATATGAGGAGATATACTACATGCAATACCATATATAATAGTAAAATGAGGATTATGATTATTTAAAGTGCTAATATGAGCAGATATACAACATGCAATGCTGTATGTAAAGATAAAATGAGGATTATGATTATTGTGAGCAGAAGCACAAGGCCACGCTGCTCTGAAGGACACAAACCCTTACAGTGTGCAACACACACACACACACACACACACACACACAGTGACAGTTGAAGTTTTTCTTCAGTCCTAAAACTGCCCGGAGCACATGATCATCGGTGTGGATTCACTACACGAGTGTGCGTGTGTGTGAGTGTGTGCGCGCGCTTAGCACAAGTGTCAACATGCACAACAAACTTCACACTGCGCACTTTCCGTCGTTCGGCGCAACGCGAGGAGTTTGTTGCGCATGTGTTCGCGTGAGTCGAAGTAAGTTTTAAAACGTGTGCATGACAACAGGTTGCAGCAGTTTGTTCCTTGTGTTTTAGTGGTTTCTGATCGAGTAGATCGCAATAAAGTTGTTGTCAATGTTGGCAGCGTTAAGTTGTTTGATTATTTCGCGTGTAAATTGTGTTTTATAGTTGTTGAGTAGTGGCCTTAATCTGTGTGTGTGCTGGAGTTTAAAAGCTCATCCAGCACTAGCAGCTAACAGGCTACACACACACTCACGCCGAACGCGCACTCATTAAACACACACAAACACACACAGACGCGTGCGGTCGTCTACACACACATGCTGGCGTGTGTACCTGTCGCGTAACGTTACGGTGAAACGGGTCCGTGAATCCGTCAGCCTTCATCCCGGCCTGAGCCACCGAGGCCTGTCCCTGCACCAGCTCCGCCATCATCATCATCACACACACACTCACACACACAAGCGCATAAACACACACACGGCGTACACGACCGACCCCGGAACAGGAAACAGCTCGATGGAACAACGCGAGACTTGAGAGGGAGACGAGACTCTGCGAGATTTCACACACGTGGTTCTAACAGCACTGGAAGAGTTCATTTTATTGCTTTTTTTTTTACTTTACCTGATCACACTTGATCATTTAGTCGTTAGCAAGTATTTTATTTATTGTACATCTTCACTTCATTTCAATTAATTTATTATTCTATTAAGTTTTTATTTCTTATTTTGTGTAACATTTTGTGACTGCTATTTTTAATAAGTTTAATGTAAAGCCCTTTGAATTAACTTAAGTTCAAGTCAAATATATATATATATATATATATATATATATATATGTATGTATATATGTGTATATATATATATATAACAATTTGTAAATATATATATTTTATATATATGTGTGTAACATAATTTGATATATATACTTACATTATACATGTGACATTTTTGTTATATATATACATACACAAACATTATATATTTAACATTTTTATGTCATATATACATACACATATATTAGCCTATATATTTTATATAATATATATTATAAATTATTTTATGTTATATACACACACACACACACACAAACATATATGTAAAACATTGTAGAAAAACATTTATTTCATAATTGTGATTTTTTTTCCCCCCACTTTCAATTATTTTGCTTCAATGAAAGGTTATATTTTTGCAATTTTTTAAAAATAAAATATCAAAAGGATTAACAATGCAGATTTTTTTTTTTTTTACAGCCATCTTTGATCAAATTTACCAACAGGGCAAATTATTCTGACCAGCACTGTATGTGTGTGTATATATCATAAAACTTTTAAATATATAATATGTGTCTGTGTATATATATATATATATAACATATACATTTTTAAATATATACAATATATTTGAGCGTGTGTGTGTGTATTATTTGGTAATGCTGGAATTTAATTTTTTTTACATGTCCAGGCATCACATGCATTTAGTCACTTTAAATTTTATGAAGTATAATTTTCATATCAGTGCATTTATGTATACAACTAAACTGAATAACTGTGATCTACCTTAACTTTAACTAATACAAAGTAAACACACAACTTTTTTTTTTTAAATGACAAAGGCATATTCCATCGCATCATGAAATCGTCATGTTACTGGGTCAATTATTATTAATTGATCAATTAATAGGTGAACCAATGAAAAGCTACGAGGAAAGGTGTCATATATTCACAATTCTTTAGCAAACATTTGCTTTGATTCAGCACTGTCCAGTCGTGGTTATGATGAACTCATTCTGCACATGTGGAAACATCTGAGAACATCTGGCAGGAACTGTGGGCGTCACAACTCAGAAATTGCCATCAATTTTAGACCTACTTATGCAAATTGTTTTCGTCGGCTGAATGAGTGACAGGCGTGAGTCTGTGTGTGAAATCTCAGGTCAGAAATAATGCACCCGTTCAATAACTGTGAAAAGTTCATCAATGATTAAATGAGTTCTATTCATCGATAAAGCAGTTCTAAAGAAAACAGTGATGCAAGTGTCTCCAACTAAGAAAGTGCAAGATATAAAGTTGCATTGCGAGTTATAAAGTCAAAATTACATGATATAAAGTTGCAATTGCGAGTTTAAAGTCAGAAATACGTGATATAAAGTTGCAATTGCGATTTATAAAGTCAGTTGATATAAAGTTGATATAAAGTTATAAAGTCAGTTGATATAAAGTTGCAATTGTGAGTTTAAAGTCAGAAATACGTGATATAAAGTTGCAATTGCGAGTTATAAAGTCAGAATTGTGAGATATAAAGTCAGAATTGCGAGATATAAAGTCAGAATTGCGAGATATAAAGTCAGAATTGCGAGATATAAAGTCAGAATTTTGAGATATAAAGTCAGAATTGTGAGATATAAAGTCAGAATTGCGAGATATAAAGTCAGAATTTTGAGATATAAAGTCAGAATTGTGAGATATAAAGTCAGAATTGCGAGATATAAAATCAGAATAGCGAGATATAAAGTCAGAATTGCGAGATATAAAGTCAGAATTGTGAGATATAAAGTCAGAATTGTGAGACAAAGTCAGAATTGCGAGATATAAAGTCAGATTTGTGACACAAAGTCAGAATTGCGAGATATAAAGTCAGAATTGTGAGATATAAAGTCAGAATTGCGAGATATAAAGTCAGAATAGCGAGATATAAAGTCAGAATTGCGAGATATAAAGACAGAATTGCGAGATATAAAGACAGAATTGTGAGATATAAAGTCAGAATTGTGAGATATAAAGTCAGAATTGTGAGATATAAAGTCAGAATTGCGAGATATAAACTCAGAATTGTGAGATATAAAGTCAGAATTGCGAGATATAAAGTCAGAATTGCGAGATATAAAGTCAGAATTGTGAGATATAAAGTCAGAATTGTGAGATTTAAAGTCAGAATTGCGAGATATAAAGTCAGAATTGCGAGATATAAAGTCAGAATTGCGAGATATAAAGTCAGAATTGTGAGACAAAGTGAGAATTGCGAGATATAAAGTCAGATTTGTGACACAAAGTCAGAATTGCGAGATATAAAGTCAGAATTGTGAGATATAAAATCAGAATTGCGAGATATAAAGTCAGAATAGCGAGATATAAAGTCAGAATTGCGAGATATAAAGTCAGAATTGCGAGATATAAAGTCAGAATTGTGAGATATAAAGTCAGAATTGTGAGATATAAAGTCAGAATTGCGAGATATAAAGTCAGAATTGCGAGATATAAAGTCAGAATTGCGAGATATAAAGTCAGAATAGCGAGATATAAAGTCAGAATTCTGAGATATAAAGTCAGAATTGTGAGATATAAAGTCAGAATTGCGAGATATAAAGTCAGAATTGCGAGATATAAAGTCAGAATAGCGAGATATAAAGTCAGAATAGCGAGATATAAAGACATAATTCTGAGATATAAAGTCAGAATAGTGAGATATAAAGTCAGAATTGCGAGATATAGTCAGAATTGCGAGATATAGTCAGAATTGCGAGATATAAAGTCAGAATTGCGAGATATAAAGTCAGAATTGCGAGATATAAAGTCAGAATTGCGAGATATAGTCAGAATTGCGAGATATAGTCAGAATTGCGAGATATAAAGTCAGAATTGCGAGATATAAAGTCAGAATTGCGAGACATAAAGACAGAATTCTGAGATATAAAGTCAGAATTGTGAGATATAAAGTCAGAATTGCGAGATATAGTCAGAATTGCGAGATATAAAGTCAGAATTGCGAGATATAAAGACAGAATTCTGAGATATAAAGTCAGAATTGTGAGATATAAAGTCAGAATTGCGAGATATAGTCAGAATTGCGAGATATAAAGTCAGAATTGCGAGATATAAAGTCAGAATTGCGAGATATAGTCAGAATTCCGAGATATAAAGTCAGAATTGCGAGATATAAAGACAGAATTCTGAGATATAAAGTCAGAATTGTGAGATATAAAGTCAGAATTGCGAGATATAGTCAGAATTGCGAGATATAAAGTCAGAATTGCGAGATATAAAGTCAGAATAGCGAGATATAAAGTCAGAATAGCGAGATATAAAGACAGAATTCTGAGATATAAAGTCAGAATTGTGAGATATAAAGTCAGAATTGCGAGATATAAAGTCAGAATTGCGAGATATAGTCAGAATTGCGAGATATAAAGTCAGAATTGCGAGATATAAAGTCAGAATAGCGAGATATAAAGTCAGAACTGTGAGATATAAAGTCAGGATTGTGAGATATAAAGTTGCAATTGTGAGATAAAAAGTCGAAATTATCTTTTAAAAAAATTTATTCTGTGGCGGAAACAAGCTTTTAAGCATAAACTGCGTTGACTATTTCTAATTTTAGACAAACAAAAAAAACCCAATGGGTTAAAAACAACCCAACCTTGGTCATTTTAGCAACCCAACACTGGGTTGTTTTGATCCAGCAGGGTTGGCTTGAATGCCTGTTTTTTTGTATGGTTTAAAATTACTCCAATGCTTGGAGTAAAAAATTAAACTACAGTCATTTGAGATAAACATACTAGATTTGAAGTGGATCAAAAAAGTTCATCAAAGTTGTGATGAGACAGGAACGGGTATTGTTCAAGATTCATGTCAAATGTTGACTACTGTAAAATGGGTTGGAAATTAAACCCAGAAATCTTGGTAATCACCAAATCACTTTTACACACACGACTATCAAAACGTAAAAAGAAAATTATTTAAAACAAGAGCAAGGGCAATAGTCAAAAGTAACAACAAAGTGCTATAGAAATAAATGTGAGTTTAATTGAATCAATGTGCATGTGAGAAGAAATGCAGAAAAGAATGGCAATATATATATATATATATACAGTTGTTGATTTTTTTTATTATTTTCTGCATATACTGTATACTGTGTATGTGTGTGTGTCTGTCTGTATATATATACACAGGTATATAGGTGTGTGTGTGTGTATACAGTAGTCAACATTTGAAGTGGATCAAAACCTTTCATCAAAGTTATTTTGAACAATAACCATTCTTGTCTTAGGACAACTTTGATTAACTTTTTTGATCCACTTGATCCAATGTTGACTACTGTATTTATGTGTATATATATATATATATATATTCAGAGAGAGAGAGAGAGGCATTTTTGCAATTCAACTGTAAGTAATTTCCAGCTGCATATGAGCAATAAAAGATGCAGACTGCAAAATCATGTTGACCTCTTCAAGAATAAACAGGCCCATAAAGATATTGCCCCACACACACACACACACACACACACACGAACGAAGGACCGTATGGCAGGTTTGAGATTATCTGCATGTGTGTGTGTGTGTGTGTGTGTGTGTGTGTGTGTGTGTGTGTGTGTGTGTGTGTGTGTGTGTGTGTGTGTGTGTGTGTGTGTGTGTGTGTGTGTGTGCGTGTGCGTGCTCGAGGGCTAAAAGTGCATCAGTAATGGCTCTTCTGCAAGCAGTTATGAGGACGACACAAAGGCCTGCTCAAATATCCATGTCTGCATTTCTGCATACATAATCATAGTGTCATAATCCACAGCCGTGAGATCTGGAGAGACGCACACATGTTCATGTTTGATTCTGGCCATGAATGATCACGACACGTCCTCGATTTCCCGAACAGAACTGCAAATTCACATCAATACATGAAAACTATGTTTAATAATGGTGAAAACACAAATACATTTAATATTCCACGTGTAATATTATGAAGAAATCTTGCATTATCACATTTTCCGCCAAACTACAATAAAACTGGAAATTGTTTAACCACTGCTGTCCCGCAAAGAAAATAAACTAAACACTAAGGAAGTTTGCTATCTAATCATTGATAGTAATAGCCTTTCCAGATACTATAGGAGTGTTAAACTATGATTAGCACTATAATTGTTTGTAAGCATAAATTATACAAAAATTTGGAATAATTAAGATTTGTAAAATGGTCTCTTCTGCTCACCAAGGCTGCATTTATTCGATCAAAAATACAGTTACACAGTGAAATATTATTAGTTTAAAACAGCTGTTTGCTATTTTAAAATGTCATTCCTTTGATGCAATGTTGAATTTATAGCATCATTACTCCAGATTCAGCTTATGATCACAGGAATAAATTACATTGGATAATATGGACATTGAGACACATGGAAAATATTGACTTTATTCAGTCATTTCTTCTGTATAATTCACTATCATTCTCAGACTGATACAGAAGAGAAGAAATGACTGAATAAAGTCGATATTTCGTTTTTTGGTGCATAAAAAGTATTCTCGTCTCTTCATAAAATTAAGGTTGAGCCACTGAAGTCACATGGACTATTTTAACGATGTCTTTCCTACATTTCTGGTCCTTCAAAGTGTTCATTAAATAGCTGTCAATGGAGCCATCAGATTTCATCAAAAATATCTTCATTTGTGTTACGAAGATGAACGAAGGTCTTGGAACGACACAAGGGTGAGTAATTAATGACAGAAGCTGTGTCCCAAATGACGCACTATACACTATGTCCTCAACCGTGTAGTGTACGAACTTTATACGTTTATTTTGTCATTCAACAGTCTGAAAGCCGGAAATTAAAGCGGGCGAGTGCATGAAGTGTCCAACGTTACACACTTTGTTTTTTTTCGGTTAAATAAGTGCGTCATCCGGGTACTTAAAGATTTAGTTCACTCAAAAATGAGATCGTTATAATAGTCCATGTGACTACAGTGGCTCAACCTTAAGTTTATCAAGCGACGAGAATACTTTTGGAGTGCAAAACAAAACAAAAATAACGACTGTGGGAGAAATTTAATATGTTCTATATGCATGACTTTCGTATACGTGCAAATGTGTGACTAATGTAAGACCTTGGGGGGGGCGGAGTCAGGACTATTCAACTTAAAGGGGAACTATGCCGTTTTTTTTAGCTTAACTGAACAGCTTCGGTGTTATTGGAATGGTTATATGACTTTTTTCGTCATATAAAAGTCCCCCCCCCTTAATGTAAATAGTGTAAATGAGCAAAATTTGCAAACTATTATGATAAATTGCAATAATCATGCCTAACGACATCATAACGGACATTGTTACGAAATAATGCGACGTACATTTAACTATATTGATGTCATCTGGCATTACATTACACTCAAAAAACACAAATGAAATTATACAGTAGGCCTAGGCTATTGGTTATTTACTTGTAATTTAGCTGCAATCATGTAAAAACGTTATAAGCCATCAAACGCGGTACGATACTTTATTATTATAAAGTGGTTCCGACAGTAACGTTAAATACAAGTACTTCACGGCGACTCTAGGGGGCGCTGTTTGACGAAAAACGGAATTCCTGCATAGTGTGCCTTTAACGACTTTATTCAAGCGTCTCTTCTCTTCCATGTCATTCTCCTAAGCTGTTGACGTAGTGTAACGCCGCAGCACTTCTGGGTTGTACTTCAGAACGTAGGCTCACTATTGGCCAGCATCACACGCATCACACACATGACCAGCGTTGGCCAATAGTGAGCCTACGTTCTGAAGTACAACCCAGAAGTGCTGCGGCGTTACACTACGTCAACAGATTAGGAGAATGACATGGAAGAGAAGAGATGCATAAATAAAGTCGTTATTTGTGTTTGTTTTTGCGCACAAAAAGTATTCTCGTCGCTTGATAAACTTAAGATTGAGCCACTGTAGTCACTTGGACTATTTTAACGATGTCTTTAATAACTTTTCAGGGAACAAGTGTCAATCCCTTAGAAGCCTATGGAGGAGTGATCCAGCTCTCAGATTTAATCACAAATATCTTAATTTGTGTTGCGAAGATGAACGAAGGTCTTACGGGGTTGAACAGCATGAGGGAGAGTAATTACTGACAGAGTTTACATTTTTGGGTGAACTATCCCTTTTAAAGTGCACTTTCTTTTTTTAGAGTTTTCAGTGTGAACGCATGCACTACTTATACTACAAAATGGCGTAGAATAGTGCACAAGTACGCAATTTGGGACGCACTAGAATTTTCATTTTTGGGTGAACTAACCCTTTAAAGCATATTAAAAACACCACGACATTAAAAGCTGGATTTTCACACTTTAGGAGTGTCGATTTAACATGTATGGAAGAATGTGTAGATCTACTGTTAATAAATGCTGCAGATCTCCAAACTCTCCGCCAACACGGATTAAAAAACAAAGACAAAGAAACTTCCAGAGGCTTTTAACAGCAAGTAAACACACTGTGGTCGTCGTCCACGTTTTCGGCTTCTTCTCTCGTAACCTCGGACACTTTACTTGATTCTTCCCGGTTTAGACACTCTCAGCGACTCAATTACACAGAGACCCTGCGGTGAAAATTACGGATGTTTTTCTGCAGTTTCTATTTTTCCGCTGGGACGCTTTGACTCCGTCCTGCTGTTCGCCAACACACACACACACACACACACACACACACACACACACACACACACACACACACACACACACACACGCACACGCACACGCACACGCACACACACACAATCCCTCCCTTGTTTCTTCTCTTTCTTCCTCTCCAGCTCTTATTCTCCTCCACCTGTCCTGTTTTTTTGGTGTGTGTGTGTGTGTGTGTGTGTGTGTTTCATTGTATTGGCATTGGTGGCTGTGAGGTAATAACAGGTAAATGCAGTTGTTTGTGCACTTCTCCCAGCATGCTCTAAGAGCGAGTGACTTCTGTTGTCAATTTCCATTCAGCGTCGTCCAGTGATTATACCGATGTGGGAGGAGCTGGACGAGCCATGAAAGCTTTCTGTGCAAACATATGCACACATCAGAGGAAAACCTGACGCTTTTTGCCTGAAAGCTTCACAGAAACATCCATTAGAATTCATATAATCATGCTGTGCATTCTATAGACAACTCTAGGGTTCGATTTTAAACACCCTTCATGCCAAAAAAGTTCTATATAAGAAGAAAAGTCTTAATATTTTCATGTTTAATTGGTTATTTACATTTTTTCTACTAATAAAGTATGTTTAAATTACTGGTAACACTTTACAATAAGGTTCATTAGTTAACATTAGTTAATATTAATTAAACCATTTACTAATACTTTATTAAAATCTTGTAAACATTAGTTAATGCACTGTGAACTAGCATGAACAGCTGTATTTTTATTAACTAACATTTACAAAGATTAATGAATTCTGTAACAAATGTATTGCTCATTGTTAGTTCATGTTAGTTAATGCATTAACTAATATTAACTAATGAACATTATTGTAAAGTGTAACGAAATTACTCATAAAATGAGTAAAAATGATTAAAATTAAATTAAAACGAAATCCATAAAGTGTCGGAACCCGTTATTTTCTTCAGCATGTGCTCGTGTGTCACATCACAATAATTCATTTTACTGAAATATTATTGTTAATATTATTTAATGGGCCTGAGCTGACATGAGCTAACAGTTATGTTTTTATTAACAAAGATTAATAAATACTGTAGCAATTGTATTGCCCATTGTTATATAATATCATAATGTTAACTAATCGAAACCTTATTGTAAAGTGTTACCGAAATCAGATTTGATGGTTGATATTAAAGAGCAGCAGTAAATAGTTTGAAATAAAAAACTGAAATGCATAATTTTGAAAACATAATGCATAAGCCGAATGAGGCTTTTGTATGAAGTGTGTTGATGGCCGACTGTTAGCGTGAGATTATTGACGATTATTGACGACAGCGGGACGCCCGGCGGTTTCTCAGTCTTATTACACAAAACAAATCGAACCAGAAAATCACTGAGAGAAAATACATATATTGATTGAGATGATGTGAACCCTGAGAGAGACACTAGCTTTACTATTCTTACATTCTCCTGAATCTTTATACTGGTAATATTGTTCAATATTAAGCAAAAGAAGCCATGATTTCTGATCCAAGAGAACTTTCTGTGGGCTTATTGACACTTTTATTGATATAGAGAATGGAGATGGATTCTTGTTTGGTTATATATGTATTAATTTTTCTTCATTTTATTTATTTTTGGGATGCGGATGGAGTGGGGACAAGAGCGAGAGTTGGAAAATAGAATAAGTCTTTATTGCCATTGTCACAGGTACAACGAAATTTAAAGTGCTCTCCAGTCAGTGCATCATTCATTGGGTCTCATTCATGAAACACGAGCAGAACGAATTTTTGTGTAAATCGTGTGTAAAGTGGTTCTGGCGTAAATTTTCGGATTCATTGAAATGTTCGTATTTTCCAAATGTTAGTTGGTACGCAAGAAATCTACACCTGCTCCCAGCCACGCGTGTAAATAGTGCGCTTAACGTTTTGCTCATTAATAAGGCTGCATTTTAATTCACCTTAATCGGGTACATATTTACACAGCATTTGGAAAAAATATTATATATAGGCCTAGTAATTACATACGTTTTTTCTTATTATGAGAGCCAGTAATAGCATCTGCGATGGTGGTCCTTCTCCAGTTTAAATACGATTTTTCCGAAGTGAACTAATTCGTTTTTTGCTCTCAAGCTTAATGTCGAACCATTTTCTTCTCACTTCTGGGAATGTTCGATTAACAGATGAAACTCCATTAACTGCATCTGTAATATGCTGCCAAGCTTCCTTTTTTTTTTACGACCCGATACGCCACTATGTACGCTTGAAAATGAAATGTGGCGTTTCGAATGAACTTCTGATAATAAAACTTCAATTTCTGCATCTGAGAAATTTTTCTTTGTCATTCGCATTCATGTCATAATATGATGCCCATATATAGTTGTCAGTCGGATTTAATGGGCGGGATTTATGGTAATTGAGAATGAACGTGCACGCGCATCCCATTTACGACTGATTGGAATTCATTAACACACACACACATTTCACTATCACATCTGACGTTTACAAAGTATTTGTGAATCAGGAGAAGAGTTTTCGGGAAGGTCTCTTTACGCGCAAATCACTCGCATATTTACGAATGTTTCATGAATGAGACCCATTGAGTCTATAAAAATATAATTTGAAGTGCTAGTGCTAGTTATGGGAACATATAACAGCACTCACAGTAATACATAAACACACAGTTATAGCATAAAAAGAGTGTGAACATCTACAGACATGCATTCTTCCTGTTATTGTCACATCAGCTTCCATATTAAACGTTATTATTATTTTTTTCAGCATTTCAGGTTATTGTAATAGGATAAAAACTGTGTTTGAGTGTATTTGTCCTTGCTAATTGAGCATGACATGATCCATGATTTCTGATCCAAGAGTTTAGTGAGTGAGAGACAGAGAGAGAGAAAACTATATAGAAAATACTCACATCAAGCCATTGTGATCATCTCATTCTTGACATAAAATAGCTCTAAAAATAAGGAAAAAAGAGAAATATTTTCATAAATAGAATACTATTTGTATTATTTAATAATATTTATTTAAAGAACTGATGCATTTATAGACATGGACCTCCTAAATACTAAAACTGCATTAATTATTATCATGGGTATTATAGTATTGTTCATAAATGACAGTCTCACGGTCGTCATCGTGCTCGTCATGTGACCATTAAACATTCCTGTGCTCATTTTTGTCTGAAGAAATGCAAATCATAGTGTTATTTATGCATGAATGCAATTATATTATGATAAACCCTCCCCCAAAAAATCAACAAATGCATGAAAATAATTGATGCCGGTATGTATAAAAATTCCTAATGAGTATAAATGCATAAGTACAATTACACTGTTGATCACCTAACAACAACATATAATTAACCCTGTAAAGCCTGACATGAAATAACAGTCAGAAAAAAAATAATGTTTTAAATGGAACAGTTTATTAAACGTTTAGACAAAATAAAGTTCGCATTTGTGTTTTATCTGATCCATCAGGCTTTTATGGCTCATGTACGGATGAAAAAAAAGCTCAATTTACTTCAGAGAAAAATATGCAATTTATTTATATGGACAAAAAGTAAGATGAAATTCTGATGCATGTAAATCTTTATAACAGTATAGCAGATACTCATAAAATGCATACAGTCAAAGCAAAAATTATTCAAACACCAGATATAATTTTTGATTTGTTTCACTAGTGTGTGCAGGACACTATAGTTCAGTTATGTAAGTGAGGAGAGCAAAATAAAGTAAACTGTGACATATTATACACAAATATTCTTCATTTAGTAAATAAAAAAATTTAGGACCAAAAATGATTGGGACACTTTGAGCTGATTATGTTTTGCTGAAGTGTTTTTTCTTTAACTAATGCAGCTTTTTACAGCACAGACCGAACAACATGAAGCATTGCTTGGTGATTGGTTGAGCTAAACTGGTATTATCTAATTGTGTAGTTAAATTTAACAGCTGACAGATATTCAACATCATTCATGTGTGAGAGTCTAACAGAAGGACGGACAAAACCTGTGAAATATCAACTGATTCTTTTCATATTTTATTACCATTTTCTAAACTATAGCGAATAAACTGTGATAATGTGAGAATATCTGAATAAATTTTGGTTTGACTGTATTACTATCAATCGTCATTTTACATCTGCCATGACAGATTGTGTGTGACAGCAAAGTTTTGATCATCCAGATCTGGCTTTAGGGTTAGCTCAGGCTTTATGACACACACAGCTCAAGGTTTTTTGTTCGAATCGTCCGACAAACGCAAGAGGAAGCACATGAAGGCCTGAAGTGTCTCTGAAAGCAAACGTCACTGTGATAAAGAGCTATTGATCGCTCAGGCTTCGTGTGAAGCTTGAAGCTCCGGTAACATGAGATTCGGGGTCTCCATCAGTCATTAACCCCCTCAGATGGGCAACATTAAGCAGCAGGCAAAATATTTCTATTTTTCCATCAATATTTTATCACGTGCAAAGCCGGAAACAAAGATAGAGCAGCTTTGAAAGTAATGGCCCCCCATCTGCTTTTATAGATCTGAGTTTTTGCCCTTTGACAGGAACAGACGTCTGAGACACGGGAACACATGAACACAGGAGTCGAATGTCAGACGAGCTTCACTCACGGAAAACACGGATCAAAGCAGGTTCAACACGCTTTCAATGGGATTAAGACGCAACATGCACTCAAACAATCATTTTTGCCTCTTGTTCGGTTTAATTCATTCAAGTGAGCTTCATTTTGGGGGTTACGTGTTTTTTTAGTAAAGGGGAAGACATGTTAGTGAAACGAACTGAAATTAAAATCATAAAACGACTGAATAAAAAACATTTTGTTGCTTGAAATGAAATAATCAATAACTGAAAGAATTTTTTTTTAACGTATTTTATTTCCAATAGTTGCCAAGGCAACATTCTCATTTCCATTTATTTTAACTTGTACTAAAATAACTAAGTATATCACTAAAATAAAAACAAATATATATATATATATATATATATATATATATATATATAAACATGACAAAAACACAAAACAAAATTATTAAAACTAACCAAAATGAAAATTCTAAAAATAAAAACATTTCAAATATTAATAATCTTTTTTTTACACCAGTCTTTAAATGAATAAAACCATAGTAAATTAATTAAAAACTAAGTTGGACCAACATAAAAATAATTAGTCATGACAAAAGTAATAAAGTTAATTTGACCCAATTCAACTAAATTGTCTTGACTCATTGAAACTGATTTAATTTAAATTGGCCAGTGTTATCATCAAAATCACTGATCCATTGAGTGGAAGTTGGCGGAAATGAGAGACTGTAATTTTTAAATGCTTATTATTCTAAATGCAAATGTTGTCATTGTTTTGGAACACACTAGCTTAGAGATAACAGTAAGGCTAACATATTCAAACTTAAAGCCAAAAAACTTCACTTATAATTTCAGGGGGACTTCAAAAACGAAATTAATAAAGTGTTGTTTTATAATAACATTATAATATTTTTAATGAAATATAATAAACATGTAATATAGTGCATTTATTTAGCAAAATACTCTTCTCTATAGTTAATTTTTCTAGCTAAGTTAGCTAACTAACATGCTATATGTGTTGATTAGCTTTACTCAAGCTCAAGGTCTCAAGCTGTTTTCTTGACGTCTTTCCCAGGTTGAAACACTGACTGATCGATTACATGAGACATGATTGGTTTCAGTAAGTTGTTCTGTATCTGTCAACATTTCTTCTGATGTTCGTTCGTGTTTATTTGCTGCTGTAACTAGCAGTAACGAGGAGATTTAACCGAGATTTCGGTTATACTGAGGCGCTACAATCAACGTTAAAGAGCTGTTTTTAAACGGGTGTTTATTGTTTGAATTTTGTAATAAAACTGACAGAATTTGAAAGCTGAGACTCTGTTTTATATTAAAAGTAACCTTCTCTGTCGATGTGTTGTCAGTGTCCTATTTGCTCCGTGATGTTATTTCACGAATGCTTGAGAAAAATGGATGAGGCGATTCTAAGATGGCCGCCGAGTGATATTAACTTTCTTAAAGGGACATTGACAATATTCACGGAACCGATGAAAACTCTACAAAATTACAAATTTAAGCGTTTTTTCCTTAAAAAAAAAACCTTCATGCCCTAAAATAGCTTGAATGTAACTACACCCTTGCCTCATTAAGACAGTCTAACTTACTACGGATACATTTGAAAATGGCGTTTTGGTTTAAAAACTCTCCGCCTACACAAGCGTTTTCAGGATTTTCTGAGTTTCAGTGTGGATGAGAAATTTTTGGAAAACGCCTGAAAACACAAAATCCACCTTTACTGCGCATACATAATCCCTCAGCTCACTGAGATGATACAGACGGAAAAATAAATAATTAAGTTTTCGCGCAATTCTCCTGACAGGATAATTTTATTTAGCAGAATATCTCAGCATTCACTGATGCGTACAGGTCGCACTCACTCACCATTATATGTTTGGTCTAATTCTAAAATGCTAAAACTGCTCTCATGTTTTACCGCCGGACAGCAAATGTGAGTAAATTCTGTCATCTGTGCAGGACTGTGATATGAAGAGTGTGTGAAGTAACACATTTTAGCGCCAGTGTGAAAGTGAACAGCACAATACTGGGATAAACATGAGTATCTATTGGTAAAATATGCGTCACATGACCAAACTTACGTCATCTTTTTTAAATACCTCCGGTTTCATAGTCCACACTACAACATGAAAACGTTTTATCCACTTTGGAGTGTTTCTCAAAAACGTTGTTTTCATTTATAAAAACGCCGTCTCAGTGTGGACGGAAGGCCAAAACAGAGAGAAAAAGATACTTTTCAAATGAAAACGTATTAGTGTGGACATGGTTCTATAATAATCATATACTCGGTTGTATGAATATGCAAATGATCCCCGCCTCCTCTCACTCACTCACTCAGAGATCCACTCGTTGACGATCACACGTTGATCTGATTGGTTACAAGGTAGTTTGTGACGTCAGAAACACCAGCGATTTCAATCCGTGTTTTTGAGACTGTCTTTGGTTCACTGCAATTTTAAGGAGAAAATACTCAGCAATGCTGTCGACTTATGAATTTACACATGGTTTGTCTTAAAGCATATTAAAAACACCACATAGACATATAAACAACATTAAAAGCTGGATTTTCACTACAGGGGGAGTTTAATAGATCAATGTAAATGTGACATTAGTAAATGATTTTGTTTTTTCAGTCTAAATTGAAGTGTTTTTCCCCTGGTGGTTGCCAGGGTGTTGCTAAGGTGCTCTGAGGGGCTTTTAGTGTGTTTCGGTTTAGTGTGGCTTTTAGTTTCCATGCAGTTGCTAAGGAGTTCTAGATGGTTGCTAGGTGTGAATCTCTGTCTCTGTGATCTTCACCTTCAATGTGTGTCTGTGGGATTTTATCTTTATGTTATATGAATAGTTTGGTTTTATATTGTTCATTCATTTTCATTATTGTGTCAGTAATTTTGTGTTTTTGCCCTTTTTTATTAGTTTTTATTTACATGTCTATTTAGTTTTAAATAGTAGGACTTTCTTTTGAAAAATAACCTTGTATTCAGCAAGTATGCATTAAATTTAAATTAAATACATTTATAATGTTATAAAATATTCTATTTCAAATAAATGCTGTTCTTTTGAAGTTTATAATCAATCAAATAATCCTGAAAAATAAAATAAATCACAAAAATCTGAAGCAGCACACCTGTTACACCGATAATAATCATAAATGCTTCCTGAGCATCAAATCATCATATTATATTGATTTCTGAAGGATCATGTGACACTGAAGACTGGAGTAATGATGCTGAAAATTCAGCTTTGATCACAGGAATATATTACACTTTACTATGTATTCACATTAAAAACAGCTGATTTACATTGGAATAATATTTCACTATTTTTATTGTATTTTTGATCAAATAAATGCAGCTTTGGTGAGCAGAAGAAAAAAAACATTAACAAATCACGACCCCAACATTTTTAATGGTATATAGATAATAATAATACTTATAATAATGAGTAAAAGTGTAAAACCCATTTAGAAATCAGGCTTTATGCCTTAAACAGCCTTTTAAACCAGTCTAACGATCATGCCGGAGAGTAATAAATCCATAACCAGAAGAGATATAGTTGTGAGATTATGACCTCATATCCATCCATTATATCAAACCTCCAGAGCGTCTTAAAACCCGTCCAAAAAACAGATTCCTGTCATAATCCTCCAGGCTTAACAAATCTCATCTCATATCGACAGGTTTTCTCTCATGCTTTTATGTGCATGAACAATTTCAGCTGGGAAAACAATGACTTCAAATGGCAGGTTTGCTTTCCCGTGGATCTATATGTCATTTTACCATTTAACATTTGACATAATTGTCCGCAGCCCCTTAATGGCAGCAAGACGAGGGGCCTCGGTCGGCTCCGGGGCCCGTGTGTGTGTGTGTGTGTGTGTGTGTGTGTGTGTGTGTGTGTGTGTGAGAGAGAGAACCTGAAGTCTTGGGTTACAATAATTGATGTGAATAAAGGCCCTGAAGTCATTGTTGCAGCGCAGGTGAGCAGGAGGGCTCGTGATTGACAACATGTCAGAAGATCTCAACATTTCTGAAGATGAAAAAGCTTGGTTTCAGACTCAAATACACACTAAAAAAAAAAAAAAAAAAAAAAATGCTGGGTCAAATATGGACAATATTTTGACCCAAACATGGGTTAAAACAGAGTGGCTTGGGAAAACATTGGAGAAACATTAACATATAAACAAAATGACAGATATGGAGTTTTAATTATATGTTTACATGGTTATATTTTCATATGCATATTGTATTCATACTTGAAAGATTTCGAACTGGCTTGAGTGAAATTGCAGTAACTTAAACCAAAACATTATATATTTTTTAAATTATGGTTATTAACTAAAACTGAAGTTAAAAGCGTGAAAATACGTTTTTGTTACTTGAAATAAACGTTAACTGAAAAATGATAGAAAATGCTGGGTCAAATATGGACAAATATATTAAACATTTAAAATTAAATAAATTTAACACAACCCAGCATTTTTTAGAGTGGCTTGGGAAAAAATTGGAGAAACCTTAATTAACATAATATACACAAAATGATAGATATACAACTGGAGATTTAATTATTTGGTTTTATTTTCATATGCATATTATTGTTCCTTACCTGGTTTGTAAATTGAAATTTTTCAATAAAAAATAAAATAGATGTCAAACTGGCATGAGTGAAACTGCAGGTCCTTAAACAAAAAAAAAATGATGGCTAGTTTTTAAATTATGGTTATTATACTTAACTAAAACCTGGAAGAAGAAAAAGAGAAAAACTTGAAACTAAAAGAATGAAAAAACATTTTTGTTACTTGAAATAAACTTTAACTGAAATTTAAATAAAATGCAAACATTTCTCATTTTAATTTAGAACTTTAGTACTAAAATAAGTCAAACTAAAACTGAAATAAAAATAAATAACTATATAGACATACTATTAAAAATAACAAAAACACCAACAAAATTTCTAAAACTATAAAATGAAAATATAAAAATAAAAACTGATTTAATAAAAAATAACACTAGTTCAAATTTCTATTGCAGTACTTATTATACTTTATAGTGTTTAATAAGCTTTTGAATTCATTTTTGTTTTTATATTTTCATTTAAGTTTTGTGTTATTTTATTTAAAACGTATTTTAATTAATTTAATTTCAGTTTTAGCAATATACTTCAACTTCAACTAAATAACAATGAGAAATGTTGCTACTAAATGAAAAAAATAACCACGTTTTTTAAAAATATTTTATTTTATTTAAATGAACGTAAGGCCTATATTTAATTTCAAGTAACAAAAATGTTTTTATTTAATAGATTTAGTTTTAGTTAATTACTACATACCATGGTAATCATAGTTTTGGCCAATGCACCATAAAACCCAGTGTTTGCATGTTGATTGATGATGATTTTACTATAGTAAATGGCAGGAACGATTGATGATGATTTTACTATAGTAAATGGCAGGAACGATTGATGATGATTTTACTATAGTAAATGGCAGGAACGATCGGAACAGAGCCGCTCTTTGTGTGACAGTGAGTGACGCGAGACAGACAGCAGGAAAACCCTTAAGTATTCGTTTTCACTCTCAACTCTTAATTCTCATGTCTTCCCATTGTGTCCCAGAATCCCCCGGGGCTGCGGGGTAATGAGACATAATTAAGGGAAGGTCACGGATCATTAATTCACCTGAACGAGACGGGATGCTTTCATACCTCGGCATCTGAGACACGTGAGACACAGGAAGCTGACAAAACAACTTCCTGTCAGTGATGTCACTCCAACAACGAGAGCTCAGGCTGCGTCCCAAACGGTCCCAAATCACATACACTATTTTAAAGAAGTAATTACTTCACGATAGCTAAAAAGTACGTTATATAGTATCATCTTATGCACAGTTCAGAATCTCACCGGAAGTAGAAACTCATCCGGGTATTTTTTTGTACTTTTCATACTGTTTTTCACCTATTAAGTATGGTTTGAGATGAGAGAGCAAGTCGAGCGCATTGCATTCTGGGTAGAGAAGTGTGTTTTGCTGTACATTGTTTTATTTGAGTGACAGTTCTGATGCTTCTTCCTAAAACTGCGAGTCATGATGTAACTCATAGTACGCATGATAAAATACACATTTTTATAGTGAATTAAGCAATATTGCAATTAAACTTGGCAGTGATTGTTTTGCATTTTCACCAATGGAAAGTCATTGATTGACACTTGTCTTTTTAGAGCTGAATTACAGTAGAGTTGAATTCGGTTTGCATCATTGAATCATTATTTTCCTGTTTATTACTGTAAAGCTGCTTTGAAATGTATCGTATAAAGCGCTGTAGAAATATGCTGACTTTTTTGGTAACATTGTTATAATTACCGCAATGTCTTAAATTATCCGAATCATTTACGTTTGAATTATGAACCGAAACGAGAATCAGGGTTATTATAACTAAAACCATTATAAAACCGACCAATCACAACAGACAGAGCCATCTGACCAATCAGGAGAGGAGGAGTCCGTTTTCAGACTCTTTGAGAAATGAAGTAATGTGCAACTGTATATTAGAGAACATTAAAGTGTTTTTTGACATTTGATGGATGTAAATCTATTGTATAAGACCCCAAAGTTAATATTTAGCATATTAAATATAGCATATGTGCATAATAAGAAACCTTTAAAATAGCATAAAACAGGCTCAGGTCTGATTGCCAGCAAATCTCCAGAAACGTTCAGCAAATGCAACACTGATATGTTCTTGTTTATGTGAAGCTGCTCTGAACCAATCTATATTGAGTGCTATAGATAGAAATGTGACTTCATTCATTAATTTTAAATAATTCGTTAATTTTGTGCATGCAATAATCACGAAACCTATCAAAACTTTGAAGTTGCATTCAAAATCTGCCTGTTTTGCGGAATGTAGTGGATTGCTTGTGTGTGTGTGTGTGTGTGTGTGTGTTCTCCAGGTGATGTGTGTGTTCTCCAGGTGATGTGTGTGTGTGTGTTCTCCAGGTGATGTGTGTGTTCTCCAGGTGATGTGTGTGTTCTCCAGGTGATGTGTGTGTGTTCTCCAGGGGATGTGTGTGTTCTCCAGGTGATGTGTGTGTGTTCTCCAGGGGATGTGTGTGTTCTCCAGGTGATGTGTGTGTGTTCTCCAGGTGATGTGTGTGTGTGTGTGTGTGTGTGTTCTGCAGGTGATGTGTGTGTGTGTGTGTGTGTGTGTGTGTGTTCTCCAGGTGATGTGTGTGTCTGTGTGTTCTCCAGGTGATGTGTGTGTGTGTTCTCCAGGTGATGTGTGTGTGTGTGTGTGTGTGTTCTCCAGGTGATGTGTGTGTGTGTGTGTGTGTGTTCTCCAGGTGATGTGTGTGTCTGTGTGTTCTCCAGGTGATGTGTGTGTGTGTTCTCGAGGCGATGTGTGTGTGTTCTCCAGGTGATGTGTGTGTTTGTTCTCCAGGTGATGTGTGTGTGTTCTCCAAGTGATGTGTGTGTGTTCTCCAGGTGATGTGTGTGTGTGTGTGTGTGTTCTCGAGGCAATGTGTGTTTGTTCTCCAGGTGATGTGTGTGTGTTCTCCAGGTGATGTGTGTGTGTTCTCCAGGTGATGTGTGTGTGTGTGTTCTCAAGGCGATGTGTGTGTTCTCCGGGTGATGATAGTGTGTGTGTGTTCTCCAGGTGATATGTGTGTGTTCTCCAGGTGATGTGTGTGTGTTCTCGAGGCGATGTGTGTTTGTTCTCCAGGTGATGTGTGTGTGTTCTCAAGGCGATGTGTGTGTTCTCCGGGTGATGTGCGTGTGTTCTCCAGGTGATGTGTGTGTGTTCTCCAGGTGATGTGTGTGTGTGTGTGTGTGTGTGTGTGTGTGTGTTCTCCAGGTGATGTGTGTGTGTGTGTGTGTGTGTGTGTGTGTTCTCCAGGTGATATGTGTGTGTTCTCCAGGTGATGTGTGTGTGTTCTCCAGGTGATGTGTGTGTGTTCTCCAGGTGATGTGTGTTTGTTCTCCAGGTGATGTGTGTGTGTGTGTTCTCCAGGTGATGTGCGTGTGTTCTCCAGGTGATGTGCGTGTGTTCTCCAGGTGATGTGCGTGTGTTCTCCAGGTGATGTGTGTGTGTTCTCCAGGTGATGTGTGTGTGTGTGTGTGTGTGTGTGTGTGTTCTCCAGGTGATGTGTGTGTTCTCCGGGTCAGAGGTGGAAAGTAACGAATTACATTTACTCGCGTTACGTAATTGAGTAGTTTTTTTGTGTACTTCTACTTTTTAAAGTAGTTTTTAAAATCTGTACTTTTACTTTTACTTAAGTACGTTTTCTTTGAAGTATTGTACTTCGCTACATTTGAAATCATATCCGTTACTGAGTAAAAAATAATAATACAAGGGGGAAAAAAAAATCACACACTCCGGAAACTACTGAATTGATTGGAGGGCGGGAGAACAAACGCGCAAAAAAGGTGACGCAGACCCAGCTGAAGCTGAAAGCTAAGCGCCAAGCGAATTATGGACAGTATGAAAAGTAGAAAAAAAGCGTGGTTGTCCTCGAGGATAGATATCCAATTTAAGAAAAATGTGGACGCAAAGTGGCTGCAAAAAGAGGATATAGGACACCATCCCTCCTGCAGATAAAGGTATATCCCGATTTACGTGATGCAAAGGGAATCCCGGAATCCAGTCATGAAAATGGAATTCACTTAATGCAGATGTCACGTAAAACATGCAAAATAATGGATGGATGAATACATGGAAAGTAGAACTGTGCAATAAATCCAATCGCGACATGGTCTGTGAATATTTAAGCTAAGCACAAAAATACTGCATGTAAATATATAACCCTATTTGTTCTGCTGTGCTGCGTTTGTCTACTACATACTCAAGTACTCGTGACGTTCATGGTGTTTTCAGCGTCTCACAAACAATTTGAGGATATGAATACATGAACATTTCCAGAGCTGCTCTGAGAGAACGCCTAATGAGCATTTTCATAATTTTATTTGAGAAAAACCATTGTCAAATACACTTTGAAACAGGTCTTCACAACCCGTCAAAATAAAAGTTCGGTTTTACTAGGAGAAATTAAGACAGAAATATATTACTATTGTAGGCATACAATAGAACGTAGCCTACTTCTCAAAATAATAATAATAACAACAATAATAATACATTTTATTTGAACATTATTTAAAGGAATATTTTTTTTTGTCCATGGTTTAATTTAGTAAATCTGTTTTTGCAGCGCTTCCCCAAAAAATAAAAGGACACAAGTTTAAATTTACATTTGATTACCACCGTTTTTGATAATATATTTGGATTAAATCATAAAAAGTAGGGGTGTAACGATACACAAAACTGACGGTTCGGTTTTCCCACGGTTTTGACGTCTCGGTTCGGTTCGGTTTAGAAAGCTAAAAAAAAATGTAAACAGTGGTTTAATGAAAAAATGGTGTCTTTGTCTTTAAATTAATTCAATTACAATTCAACGTTTTGCAAGGATTAAAAATCTGCTAATGCTGTTAACTATATAGGGAGCCGCACCTTACTATAACATTAAAGGTTAACAACAGAGCCTAAATTTAGATGCTATTTATTTTTTATATATAATAATCAACACCCAACACATTGTATGAAAACATGTAAACTGAACATAAGGCAGTTTTTGCATTAACTTTACTCTAATTTGTTATTGAAATATAATAATTTACACAGTTGCTGTCATTTTCATGAAAGATATTTTAAACGTACATTAAATAATCAAGATATAATTAACAGGTTAAGTAAAATATAATACATAGGATAATATTGTGCATTTATTTAGTGCAAGAGTTAATTTCTCTAGGAACCAACAAGTTATGGACACTGAATCACTAGCCTGCTGAGGTAAATATAATGGTAGTGACAAGCTATGCAGTTTTATTGACGTCTTTGCGCTGCTGAAACACTGATTGAGCGATTACAGGAGTTATGATGCCTTTCAGTAAGTATACTGTATTTTTCAACATACCTTCAGGTGTCCATTCATGTTTATTCTGTAACTGAGGAAGAGATGATCGCGTTTACTCGCGTTTACTCCGCGCTGCCGCTACTGTTACAATCCGTGGTGACGGATAGTTTTAAACTGTTGGTACAGATTGTCAATTTACATCCATGTGGACAGATTGGTAAACTGTGCCTAGTTTTGTAAAACTGTGCAAAAGGTAGTTTATTTTTCTTCTGTAATGAAGCTTGGCTGTCCATCTAGTGAAAAATGTTGGTACTGCGGCCAAATAAAATCTTACTGAAAGCTCATTTTTTGAGATCTCAACCTAAAATTTGGAACACAACTTCTTCAGATTTTTGGCTTACATTTTCAGGCAGTTTTAGAGTAAAATATATTTTGTAATATATATATTTTATATAAAATATAAATAATTATATTTTTACATTGTTCATTTTCATAAACTCAAACTTGTATAACTTTTTTTCTGTTTCACTTTCATAATTTCATAATACTTCACTTCAACATTAATCTGGCAAATGTCTTCTTTAAAACAAGACAAATTATAGGTCTATATTCCAAAGCATTCTTGAATTACAACCATTTAAGTTTGAATAGTGATTTTCATGTCTATGCGAAAAAAGGGGGAGTGACAGTTAAAGGGTTAAACAATATTAAACTATAATATCTATATCTATAATATCTAAAATATAATATATATATAAAAACTCTCCTACAGTCCAGTCACCATCAGTCACGACGGTCGCGACTCGCACGTATTTTCATTTAAACGTCACTCACTGACGTTTTCCTAACCAGAAAAAAAAAACGATTGCCCTGCTCTGCCTCTGATTGGCTAGTACTCATTGCCATCTGGGTCAGAGCCAATTAGAAGCAGGATGTGGGTGGGAAAAAATATAGGGATAGTATATAGGGAAAGGGGAGAGACAGAGGGAACAGGCAAGACAAACTCCTACGTTTAAATAACATATAGAAAATATCTGCTTGACAACGAGCTGAGAACAAGCTTAAATAAGCAACTACACTTAAGAAACAAGCCCGAAAAAAAAACGCGACCCGCGACTACCAATATTTGTAAGCGACTTTACAGAAAAACAAGCCCAAAGTCGCTTATAATAAGCGGACTTGGCAACACTGATTCCAGGTCCAATCAATGAGCCGGGCTGGGCGGGGCCGGGGTCGCTTGCAGGGCGGGGCGTGTTCGGTACGCCATGAGAGTATCGCCATTCGAATCGTGGGTTCTGTATCGCAGTTCTTCGGTTTGGTTCGAATATCGTTACACCCCTAATAAAAAGAAACATTAATTTTCTGAATAAAATACATTTCATACGACAATATTATTCTTAAACATTTTAATAAATTATTAATGTTAAAAATAAGTTGTTAATCTAATGCATTATTAATTATCGAATTTAATTGATTAGACATGTTTTATTGAAATTTTAATAAACAAACAAATTATTTCAAGTTTGTTATAATAAAAGCATTTGTTCAACCAGAAAAAAATCCTGTTTTCATTAATTTAACCGTCATTTTAACTGATGATAATAATAATAATACCCATAATTTAGTAATACAGTTTATTTATTTAACAATTGATTAATACTGTAAACCGTGATATTTTCTGAGACGTTACCATACTGTGAAAATCTTATTCCATTACAACCCTACACGGGAGGGTCCCCCACCCCACCCCCGCTGTTAAAAAAGTAACTCAGTAACTTTTACTCGGAGTCAATTTTAAATTAGCTACTTTTTACTTTTACTTGAGTAGATTTTTAGACCGGTACTTTTACTTGTACTTAAGTAAAATTTCATTGAAGTAGTAGTACTTTTACTTGAGTAGAATATTTTATTACTCTTTCCACCTCTGCTCCGGGTGATGATAGTGTGTGTGTGTTCTCCAGGTGATGTGTGTGTGTTCTCCAGGTGATGTGTGTGTGTTCTCCAGGTGATGTGTGTGTGTTCTCCAGGTGATGTGTGTGTGTTCTCCAGGTGATGTG
>NW_027508723.1:1397500-1400000 GCF_051911475.1 Siphateles boraxobius
TGTGTGTGTGTTCTCCAGGTGATGTGTGTGTGTGTGTTCTCCAGGTGATGTGTGTGTGTTCTCCAGGTGATGTGTGTGTGTTCTCCAGGTGATGTGTGTGTGTTCTCCAGGTGATGTGTGTTTGTTCTCCAGGTGATGTGTGTGTGTTCTCCAGGTGATGTGTGTGTGTTCTCCAGGTGATGTGTGTGTGTTCTCGAGGCGATGTGTGTGTGTGTGTTCTCCAGGTGATGTGTGTGTGTTCTCGAGGCGATGTGTGTGTGTTCTCCAGGTGATGTGTGTGTGTGTTCTCCAGGTGATGTGTGTGTGTTCTCCAGGTGATGTGTGTGTGTTCTCCAGGTGATGTGTGTGTGTTCTCCAGGTGATGTGTGTTTGTTCTCCAGGTGATGTGTGTGTGTTCTCGAGGCGATGTGTGTGTGTTCTCCAGGTGATGTGTGTGTGTTCTCCAGGTAATGTGTGTGTGTGTGTTCTCCAGGTGATGTGTGTGTGTTCTCCAGGTGATGTGTGTGTGTTCTCCAGGTGATGTGTGTTTGTTCTCCAGGTGATGTGTGTGTGTTCTCGAGGCGATGTGTGTGTGTTCTCCAGGTGATGTGTGTGTGTTCTTGAGGCGATGTGTGTGTGTGTGTTCTCCAGGTGATATGTGTGTGTTCTCCAGGTGATGTGTGTTTGTTCTCCAGGCGATGTGTGTGTGTGTTCTCCAGGTGATGTGTGTGTGTTCTCCAGGTGATGTGTGTGTGTTCTCCAGGTGATATGTGTGTGTTCTCGAGGCGATGTGTGTGTTCTTCAGGTGATGTGTGTTCCTGTATGCATGCATGTTCTTGAGGTGATGTGTGTTCCTGTATGCAATGTGTGTTCTCGAGGTGATGTGTGTGTATTCGAGGCGATGTGTGTTCTTGTATGCATGTGGTTGTGTATAAAGGGGCCGGTGTGTAATTTGAGGAGCGGATGAGACGCCTGTGGTGTAATTGAGTTCAGGACCGACTGAAAGAGCCAGCGTCTATTACCAGCAGCGGGGGATCCGGGTTCTGTCTCCTCGTACACACACACACACACACACACACACACACACACACACACACACACACACACACACACACACACACACACACACACACACACACACACACACACACACACAATGGAAAGGGATCAGAAAGCCTTAGTTTGTGCCTTAAGAGGAAGAAGTGCGAGAGTATTTGTTGACGGAGAGTAAATGGCTTTGCCGAGGACAGAAACATGGTTTTAGATCAAGCATGTCACATCATGACGGTTATTTGTTCTGTCTCTCTGCAGGTTGTGTGTGTGTGGAGCTTTAAAAGCAACGAGAAACTGATGGACGTCTGAAGTACTTTAATATCTGCATATGCAGCTCATTCAGTCAGAGTTAAGAATTACATAAACGGCATCCCAGCAAACAAAAATACGCTCTGAGAATATTTTGCTAACATTCTCATTAAATGATGAAAATCTCAATGTTCTCTGAACGTCCGTTTTTATTTTTAAACATGAAAACTGTTAAAAATGTTAACGGAACATTCCATTCTATCACACATTATGGGAATGGAATGTTCTCTGAACATTCCGAAACAAGTTGTAACATTTAAAAAAAAACTGAATTCCGAAAACTCGCATTGTATTTCTCAGAGGCCCCGGTTCTCAAAGTATTTTTTCCATTCATTTTTCCCACAGGGATTTAAAAGTGTTATAAACCTTAAAATCGGACTGTGACCTTAACGGCTTTAGTGAGGGAAAGAACTACAATCCCATGAAGCATCAAATTACTTTTGTAGTTTTAGAGCACTTTGGTCAACTTCGGTTGTTTATTTATAAAGCACAATTTAAAAACATTGTATTGTTTGTATGAAACACGATGGAGAAATAAAACTACTCATTTACAAATGTTGATTACATATATTTAATCATAAGTTTATTGCAAAATATCCATATATATAAATACAAACATTTAAGTATTTTGAGAGTGTAGAGCTTAGCCTTTTTATTGATTCTCTGATTGGTGTAATTTTATGTACAGCATCATGGGTAATGTAGTTTATTTATAAAACGGTTGTTTAAAAATTTTAAGTTATCATTAAGAATCAACCCAGACAGCAACATAGTGTTGGCCCACATCTGGAATGAATCCACGTGTCCCAGATGTGGGCCGACACTGGGAATTTCCCTAAGGAGAAAATTAATGGAGTTTTTACTTCCGAAAACCATTAATGTTTGTATTAATGTAACTATTAATGTTCATGGAAGAACGTTGGATCGTAACTTTGAGAGACACGTTAGCTACAGTTCTGAGAACGTTCCCTGTTTGCTGAGATTATACATGTTGAGCAATAATCATATAATCATTAATCTCTGTCATACATCATGTGATTGATTGTTTTAATCAGACGTAAGGTCACAGTAACACTTGAATCAGAGTTTCTTCTGAGCGAATCCCTGCAGACGGTTGTGTTCCCTCAGCCTGAAACACAGAAGAGCATCTATAAACGTC
>NW_027508723.1:1402500-1407500 GCF_051911475.1 Siphateles boraxobius
CATGTGATGGGTGGCTGACGAATCAGGGAAGGATACGTCATGGGTGATGACACCCAATCATAGAGCCGAGCGTGACCTTCTACGTCATCGTTTCTAAACTCCTCCGTTTTGTCCCGTCTACACTAAAACGCCCTCCGGAGATTCAAAACGAAAAACGGAGCTGCAGCGTTTCTAAACTTCTCCGTTTTGGGTCTTCGTTTTTCCCGTTTTAGTGTGGACGGGAGGTGCAAACGTAGCAAAAGGTCTCCGTTTTTAAACGAAAACGCAGTAGTGTGGACGGGGCCTGAGTGTGTTAATTAGTGGACTCCTCAACTGACTGATATGAATCAGTGTATTCGCTCCAGGAACATTTCTAGCGGATCAATGCATCATGTGTGAGGAAACCGCTGTGTTAAAAACACCGTTTGACACGCTTATGATGCAAAGTCTGTTTCACAGTGTGTGTGTGTGTGCGCGCGTGTGTGTGTGTGTGCGCGTGTGTGTGTGTGTATGTGTGTGCGTGTGTGTGTGTGTGTGTGCGCGTGTATGTGTGTGTCTGTGTCTGTGCAAACGCACACAGGGCGTGTGATGCGTCAGTGCAGCAGTGTTGGAGTAGTAGTGCTTGTAGCTAGTGCATGCTGCATGCTGCTTCTGCTTGCCACTTTCTGCTTTCAGCTACTGCCACGGGATAGCCTTCTGTTTTCAGGGGCGAAAAGAGGAGCCGAGTGTGTAAGCCTCCTCAGCCGGTACATAGCCTCTCCATTGCCAAGATCTCGTACACGCCTCCCCGCGGCACACATGGTAACTGGTCCCTTGTGGTTCCAGGCTAAGTTGTACGGGATCTCGGAGCAGCAGTGGGCCCCAGAGACGCGGCATGCAGGCCCATCGGTGAGTGGAAACGCCCTGATGCCCGTCAACCTCTGTCCCAGCTATGGGTAAATAGCCCCAGCTATGGGTAAACAGTGAAGACCTCAACGGCGGCGCAGGCGGAAGATGGTGATGTGAGCACCACCACTACGGCTGGGAAGGCGGAAGAAGGCAACCCTAAGCCACGTGGGTTAACTCGGGAGGGTACAGTGGCTAGGGGAGCAAACCCCGAAGACAAACCTGCACCTGGGGACAGGCACAGGCGGAGTCCAACTGACCGGACCACCGGCAGCCCCCTGCAACTCCTGCCAGACGAAGGTCGTCATGGGTTCTCTCATGCCACTGGAGGTCATCTGATAGGAGTGAAGATGGTGGGAGTGAGGTCTGCGCACCCACACCCTCACCTTAATCCTCACCTATGCGCAAGCTTCTTGCCCCACCCCCTCCCCCCCACCCCCACCCCCAAAAGTCCTGTGGCGATGTGGAATGGTGGCGGGCACAGGCCAAGGATGTGGCTGGGAGTGCCTAACCAAACCATGCACACAGGCGGCAATGGAGTGATGGTCGCTAGGACTGCGGGATGGAGCAGCGCGTCTTTTCGGCAGCTTCCATTGCAACTGAGCAGCCCCACACTGCTCACCCCTGTGATGGGGAAGGACCTGGAAAAGGTGGTCCAAAAATTGTCTGCTCCCCACACTCCGGACGGTAAGCCGCAACCGTTGGAGCATCCCTCCTTGCGGTCGAAAAATTAAAGTGAAAAATAAGTTAAACATTGCTTCATGGAATGTTCGCACACTGCTGGACCTGGCTGAAACTCCTGACAGGCCCCATCGCAGGACAGCACTGGTGGCCCTGGAGCTCGCAAAATATAACATCGACATAGCAGCTCTCAGCGAGACCAGACTACATGGGGAGGACTCCCTTGCAGAGGTTGGTGCTGGGTACACCTTCTTCTGGAAGGGGGTCCCTAAAGGCACTCGCCGTAACCATGGAGTTGGCTTTGCTGTAAAGTCTAAACTGCTGCAGTGCATTCCGGAATCCCCCATTGGCATCAATGAAAGACTGATGACATGGCGCATTCCCCTGGCAAAGGAACGCTTCGCCACTCTCATCAGTGCATACGCTCCAACTCTTGATGCCGAACACAACATCAAAGAGGATTTCTACAGAGCTCTTGATGCCATCTTACAGAAAACCCCAGCTACGGACAGGCTCATACTCATGGGAGATTTCAATGCTAGAGTGGGCACGGAGCACCTGGTATGGAATAAAGTCATTGGCCAGCATGGTGTGGGGAAAATGAACCACAACGGGCTCAGACTCCTCTCCCTCTGTGCAGAGCACCAGCTGGTCATTACTAACACCGTCTTCCAGATGAAGAACAGGCTTAAGACCACCGACATGAAGACGGTGTCCATGTGGAATACCGACTTGACGGAAGCCTCTTCAACATACGTCGGCTCCAGGCCCGCACAAAGACAAAGACCAGCCAAATCTGTGAGCTTCAGTATGCTGATGACTGTGCCGTCTTAGCTCACAGCCCAGACTCTATGCAGCACGCCCTCAACACAATATCCCGTCTGTACCAATCCTTTGGCCTACAGGTCAACATTAAAAAAACTGAGGTCATGTCCCATCTCACTACCTCCGCCCCCACACCCCCCAGTTTTCACATAAACGGTGTTCCACTTAAAACAGTGGACCACTTTACCTACCTCGGCTCCACTTTGTCCTCATTCTGCTCCCTGGACAAAGAAATACACACCCGGATAAATAAAGCCTCATCATCTTTTGGACGCCTACGCAACAGGGTTTTTGAAAACCGTAACCTGAAGGTCAGTACTAATGTTGCTGTTTACAATGCGGTATGTGTCTCTACTCTGCTCTACGGGGCAGAGTCATTGACCCCATACCGCCAGCACATCATCAACCTAGAGGCCTTCCATATTCGCTGCCTACAGAAGATCCTCAGGTTGTCCTGGGAAGACCGAATCCCCCATACAGTCATCCTCAGCAGCACTGACTCAATCTGTATGGAAGCAGCTGTTGCCAAAAAACATCTGCGCTGGATAGGGCACACCATACGCATGCCTGAACACCGATTGCCCCGTCAAGTCCTCTACAGTCAACTAATGGGCGCAAAGCGGTCCGCTGGAGGGCAAATGCAGCGCTTTAAGGACTACACCAGGGACATCCTAAAGAGAGCGAACATTCCCCCCACGCAGCTTGAATCACTGGCACTCGACAGACCTGCCTGGCATGTCACCTGTGCAACTGCAATCTCTCAAATACATCAAACCAACCAAGACCGACGATCCGAGAGGCGCATCAAGAGACACCAGTGGGCGGCTGGTACCCCCCTGGTGTCTGGTTTCCCCTGCTCCATCTGCGGACGAGTGTGCGGCTCAAGGATCGGACTCAACGCCCACGAGAAGTGGCACCAGCGGCAAGGTCGCTAAAATGGAAAGGGGCGGGACATTTCACAAACACACTCGAAGCGCTCGACCAATCACAACACACTGATCCAGCCGACCAATCAGAGCACAGTGTGCTTTTCAGAAGGAGGGGCTTCATAGAGACAGGAAGTAAACAGAGCGTTACTGACAGACTGGGAAGAGAGGAGCCGCAACAATGGAGAATAGGAGGAAAATAATCAACATTCAAGCAGGAAAACCTGTTCTAGTGGAGGCATCGCAGACTTCCCCATCAATGAATAGTGCAGCCCTAGTTTAGAGTAAGATAAAAGAAGATCCCAGACTAAAAACTCATAATGGGACGTTCTTGTTTATGTCCCCTCGAGCTAATGCAGGACGAGGAAAGAGTCCGACCTTTCAGCCGTACGCTTCCACACTTCCACGCCACGAAACACACAACTTCCCCCGAGCGGCTGAGAGGCCATTAGCATCGGGACCAGCGCTGAGATGAGCTGAGCTGCCCTCAGGACACACAGGGGTCACGCAGGGGTCACGCAGGGGTCCTGTGACATCATCATCACACCCCTCATGTTCATCAGCTATCACACACTCACCGCTCACATTAAACATTGCTTTGGTTTCTTTACAACAGCAAATATTTTATGTAATTCCTGCTTTTATTTTAATAACGCATCAACACATTCGCATGTTCACGGTTCTCTGATGATCACATGACACGCATGTAAACATTTAGTAAAATTCTTTTTAGTTGTAAAAGTCTCTCAGTCCACATTACATTCACACTGGTGTTTTAGGAGCCCTGTCAAGCTGAATTAAAAAAATAATAACATTAATAATAATAATACTAATTATTATTATTATTATTATATAATTTATATAATATATCATATTTTTATATAATACAAATTCTAATTCTAATTATTAACTTTAAAAATGAAGACTGAAATATATCAGTTGTACTTTACAATACACAATACACATATATTATAACTAACTACAAAACTACTATTTATGTCTTTCACATTTCAGATCCTCAAGCTTTTTTTGGCTGGTAAACTTCTGTCCACAAAATTTTAGAAATTATGCAAATGTGTAAATAAAGTAAAACCAGTAGTGCACATCTGTCCTGCGAATTGAGACACTGAAAACAGTGTATATAGTAAATTAAACTATTTCAGAGTGAATATATTTAATGATACATTTAATATAATAATACATTTATTTAATAAAATCACAGCCTTTGTTTTGACAATTGCAGCCAATAAGCTATATGGCGATTATCCTCATTGGCCTCATTTATGTATTTTAAATTTACAATCAATATACTTAATCATCTCACAAACCAGCCGACAGAATCCAGATGTGCAGAATCCCTGAGGTTTAGAGCAGTGATTAAACATGTGATAATGTTGTGTTGTTACCTGACCAGCTCCTCGTTGTACAGTGATTTGGGCGACTCTCGAGCGAGGATGTAAACCTGTCCTTTAAACACCGACAGCAGAACACGACCCTCCACGTTCTCCTGAGACTTATCAACACAGTGACGGACAAACTCACACTCCGGACTGAACCAGAACCCTGAGCGGACACAGAACCACAACACTGCATTAAAACTCGTGCATCAAACAAACATCATAGCTCTGAATTTACCTAGCGGCTCCGAGGACATTCCAAATGTTTCAGATTATAGATGTCTTTATCATAACTTTTGAATCACTG
>NW_027508723.1:1412500-1417500 GCF_051911475.1 Siphateles boraxobius
CCAGCATTTTTTAGACTAGTGTGTGCAGGACACTATAGTTCATTTATGTAAGTGAGGAGAGCAAAATAAAGTAAACTGTGACATATTATACACAAACATTCTTCATACAGCGACTACCTTCGTACCAAAATATATACCAAAATTATTTCATTGATTATTGAAGTGTTTTTTCTTTAATAACTAATGCAGCTTTTTACACCACAGACTGAACAACATGAAGCATTGCTTGGTGATTGGTCGAGCTAAACTGGTATTATCTAATTGTGTAGTTAAATTTAACAGCTGACAGATATTCAACATAATTCATGTGTGAGAGTCTAATCGAGTCCGATCTCATGAAAGTGCGTATCTATGCAACGAGTGTTATTCATATATGGCAAAAATAGTTTTCGCTTGCATATGATACTCACTTTATGGCGTGTAATACACACACGTGTAATACACTTTGTAACTAACTAAAGAGACAGATATTTAAGAATATGTTAAGGAGTTGTAACATTCGACGGCTGAAGTGCGGCCCTCAGTGAAAATGAGTTCTTGTCATATTTTATTACTATTTTCTTATAGTGAATAAACCGTGATAATGTGAGAAATGTTGAAGGTGTCCGAATATATTTTGGTTTGACTGTATACTTTATTTTCAGATAGTGAGAGGACAAGAGAGTATAGGGGACTGACGCAGGTTATTTTTTGGGGGAAAATCCCAGTAAACTCAGAAGAGCACGAGGATGTGTGTTGACGGACACACTGACAGCCGGATGAAGGATAATTGATCAGGGAAACGCAACAATCGTCCTCTGTCAGGTTCATCTCTACCCTATAATTCCCCCGTCAGTGTGTGACACACACAAATGAAGCTGTCACTCGGACGTCTGAAGGGTCACACACACACCGTCATGATGAACGGACACACACACAATCATGCTGAACGGACACACACACACCGTCATGATGAACGGACACACACACAATCATGCTGAACGGACACACGAAATCCCGTTCGGTTATTCCTCAGACCGGAGCTAAGTCTTTACACACACACACACACACAGCCGATGGATTGTGTCGAGTCGATAGAAAAACGCACCAAACTAAAATATATTCAGACACCTCACATTATCACAGTTTATTCGCTATAGTTTAGCAAATGGTAATAAAATATGAAAAGAATCAGTTGATATTTGACTGGTTTTGTCCGTCCTTCTGTTAGACTCTCACACATGAATGATGTTGAATATCTGTCAGCTGTTAAATTTAACTACACAATTAGATAATACCAGTTTAGCTCAACCAATCACCAAGCAATGCTTCATGTTGTTCAGTCTGTGCTGTAAAAAGCTGCATTAGTTATTAAAGAAAAAACACTTCAGCAAAACATGATCAGCTCAAAGTGTCCCAATCATTTTTGGTACCAAATTTTTACTGGTAGTCGCTGTATGAAGAATATTTGTGTATAATATGTCAGTTTACTTTATTTTGCTCTCCTCACTTACATAAATGAGCTATAGTGTCCTGCACACACTAATAAAAAAATATCAAACATTATATCCGGTGTTTGAATAATTTTTGGTTTGACTGTATATTCAGATTAAAGAGAATAAACCAATACGTCTTTTGTGACACTGAAGACTGGAGTAATGATGCTGAAAATTCAGCTTTGATCACAGGAATAAATCGCTTTTTAAAATATATTAAATTAGAAAAAGTTATTTTAAATTCTCATATTTGACTATTGTTTTTTTTTCTTCTTTTATATTAAATAAATGCAGCCTTGGTGAACAGAAGAGACTTCTTTTAAAAACATTCAAAATCTTACCGATCCAAAACTTTTGAACAGCAGTGTGTGTGCGCATATATATATATATAAATATAAAGTTTATATAAGTTTGCCCAACGTAACACAGAAATAATGAATTGACTCACCAAAACAGCTCAAAAACCCTTTGAGACGAAAGATTTCTTCATTTATAATGAATGGTAATGAGGTTTGATTGTATTGTTGTGTGGAGTGTTGGATTACTTGTTATTTACTCTTGTGATATTCCATCTACCATTGTTGGTATTTAATAATCATTGCTATCTGAGGTAATATTTGTGTATTATGAATATGTATAGTATGTATGTGTGGTTTTGCACTTGTGCAACTATACTTATTGTTTCTCAAAGAGGTAGTATTATTGCTGTTATTTATTTTATACACACACATATATATATATTTATTTTTTTTCTTCTTCTTTTATTTTTATCTGAGATTATTGAAGCAGGAAGCAGCTATTTCTTTTTCTTGTATAAATCCTTTGAGAGACTGGAGAGGGGTTCAATAAGTTTTACTTCTCCCCACTCCATTTCAAGCATAAGTGTATAAGTTATTACTATTATTATTGTATATCTTTTCTGTTGTTGCACTATTTGCTTGAAATACATAAATAATAAATACATTTAAAGCTGCAATTGTGTTTATTAACTTCTCAGAGTCTTATGTGTAAAACAATCTCGGTCCCCTCGAGGTCCAGAAACCCTGAACGCCACAGTAACTCCGGCCCAAAACAAGACTTGAGTCGCTTAAGTCCTGAAAAGTGGCAATCGGATACATCGAGACTGTGTGGGATTTAGAGCAGGAGATTGAGGGACTAAAGGAGCATCTGATAAAAGTCTCTTCTAACACCGTCAGGTATTCAGATCCCGAGAGATTTACATTCATCTTTACACCGTTCGTGAGTTAAACGTCTTCAGGAGAAACACGGCTCGGATTATCATTCCTCACTCCTGCCCGGACAGAGAGAGAGCGTGCCGTTAATACCGCTTTAACACTTCAAAAGACACACACACACACACACACACACACACACACTGAAGCCTGAGGCGCGACACGGTCAGTGTTAAACTGTTAAAAGCTGAAATGTAATATTAGATGGGAAACTTAAACTGTTTTCAGTTCGTTGGCCAGTCTCTAATTTTGCTTTAGTTTAAGTTAAACTGGAAATGAATAAAAAATAAAAATAAATATTAAACCTTAAAATGAAAAAGTGAATTCAAAATATTAATAATACTAAAACAACACTGGTCCCTCATTAACTTTAAACTACTTTTACTACATATTTTAACATGCATTTTTCAAAACATGAAATCCAATTTATGAATTATCCTGACTTTATTAAATGGAAACCCTTTTACAGGCATTCATTTATAATAAAAACTTGAATAGTAATGTACAGCTTGATGCCATAATTCTTTATTATATTCACTATAGACTTTATCATGACTTTTTAGATAATCTATATTAATTTTCTAATATCCTCAGATTTTCCGTGACTGTTCATAGGATTAAAACTACTAAAGTTCAGATTTTTTAAATATTAAAACACATTTTTTTGTCTCTTCTGCTCACGAGGCTGCATTTATTTGACCAAAAATACAGTAAAACAGTGAAATATTATTTCAATTATTTTCTTCAGTGTCACATGATCCTTCAGAAATCACTATAATATGATGATTTGATGCTCAAGAAACACTTATGATTATTATCAATGTTGAAAACAGGTCACATTTCTGTGGAACCTTTTATATATTTTATTTGTTATAATTTTTTACGTGTCTTTACAGTCACTTTTGAGCAGCTGAATGCGTCCTTGATGAATAAAAGTATTAGTGGTAGTATGTGTTGAAGGATAACAGAATAGAGAATAAAGATGTTGAAAGGAAAGAAACAGAAAGAGTTGTGTTTTGATTTGATGACAGAGACTATGTTCATTCTCCTGGACCGTGTCACATAAACACAGCCTGTCACGGGCGTTATTGAACATCATAAACACACACTTCCACAGATCTTCTGTGAACCGGCGAGGAAAACAAGACATTACGTATTTTTCAATTCCCACCCGTCACTCTGCTGTGAATCCGAGTCAATTACAGTCAGAGGAACACACTGACACAAACTGAGTCTAGAACAAGCAGAAGTTTCACTGCAAACAATCTGTTGTTTGCCAGAACAAATATCAAGGACTATTTCATATAATAATGAAATTATATTAAAGATACAATTGAAAATCTGTTTCTGAATGCTTCATCAGTATGATGCATGAAGACTAAAAATTGTATCTTTAATGTAATTTCATTATTTAATATTATGCATCTGTATTATTATTCTTTATGTTACTTCTTTTCTTTACATACAGGTGAAACTCGAAAAATTAGAATATCGTGCGAAGGTTATAATTTTGACGATTATGTCTTATGAAAACACCAAATTTTAAAATCTCAGAAAATTAGAATAATGCATGAAATCAATAAAAAAAAAGGATTTTAAATACAGAAATGTCGGCCCTCTGAAAAGCATAATCATGCATATGCATATACAGGTGAAACTCGAAAAATGTTAATATCGTGCAACATGTATTTCAGAAATTCAAATTAAAAGGTGAAACTAATATATTTAGTAAATATAACTATATATGCATATGCATGATTATACTTTTCAGAGGGCCGACATTTCTGTATTTAAAATCCTTTTTTTATTGATTTCATGCAATATACTAATTTTCAGAGATTTTGAATTTGGGGTTTTCATAAGCTGTAAGCCATAATCATCAAAATTATAACAAATAAAGGTGCGAAATATCTCACTTTGCATGTAATGAGTCTATATAATATATTAGTTTCACCTTCTAAGCTGAATTACTGAAACAAATTAACTTTTGCACGATATTCTAATTTTTCGAGTTTCACCTGTAGATGTGGAGTTATAGCGTGCCTCGACATGCTTAAATCACGATGCATTTAACAGAGAAGCAAAACGATATTGATCAAAATGAAGTGAACAAGAACAAATATCTGTCAGTGGACTATTTTTCTGACTCCATTTGTTCTTGTTTTACGGTAAACTCAAACTCAGCTCATTTGGATATTTTTTTTTCAGTAATATCTGAAGTCTGAAATTTAATAATGTTTATATTTTTGTGCAGGAAAACGAGACACTGAGGAAGAACATGTTTTTTGGGATT
>NW_027508723.1:1427500-1430000 GCF_051911475.1 Siphateles boraxobius
CATGTATATTTATTTAAATAATGAAATAACAAAAGCACATGACGAAATTACTACAAATTAAGCTAAAATTAACACGAAAAATATTAAAATAAAATAAACTAACTCAAAATATATTAAAAAATTATATGACGCTTTCATTTCAATTATGTGGTGTCATGTTTGCTATGATGTTTGACTGTAAGATATGACGCATTCAAACGTTTGCGCAAAGTCTCATTTATGACATTTTTTGAGTCACTGTGACAAAAAAAGTTGCTGCCTTACATTTTTAAGTACAATCAACTTGGATGTTAAACTAATTTCAACTTAAATTACATTAAACTGACTTAAAAAAATAGTTAATCTTATAAAAAAGTTGAAAATTGCTTAACTTATTTGTTAAATACCTAAAAATGAGCTAAAATGAACATGAAAACTAATAACATAATAAAAACTAATTCAAAATATTAAAAAAATGACTGTTCTGAAGTCATATGACGCTTTCTCTCATATCGAATATGATGCTGTAACGTTTGCAAACGTCTCGGCAAAGTCACTTTGACAAAAAAAAAAATCTTGGATGTTATACTAATTTCAACTTATATTTCATTAAACTGTAAAAAATTAGTTGAATCTTTTAAAAAAAGCTGAAAATTGCGTAACTAATTGTTAAATGACTAAAAATTAAGCTAAAATGAACATGAAAACTAATGACATATAATAAAAACTAATTCAACATATTATAAAATGACTGTTCTGAAGTCATATGACGCTTTCAAGAGTCACTTTGACAAAAAAAAAAAAAAATACACAAAAGTACAATCAACTTGGATGTTAAACTATTTTCAACTCAAGATACATTATACTAACTTAAAAAAATGAGTTGAATCTTGTATAACTAAGTTGAAAATTCCTTAACTTATTTTGATGAGTTGCAATGAAAAAACACATTTTTTACAGTTAATGAACTGAAAAGAGCTGCGTGAAGTTTTCCAGAACTTAATAATGACAAACATCGTTCTCATATCCAGAGCCCGAGGGCCACAGGACAGCAAAAAGCTCCCGAATCCTTCAAATAGTTAATAATTAGATTAAAAGTTCAAATAAATGAAACGCAGCGTGAACGCAGAGTCTCTCGGCCACTTCTTCTCTCTCCTCATTCTATTCGTTCCCTCGGCCTTAGAAAAGCAACAATGGCACAGAAGACACAGTTGTAGGAAAAATTACTGCTTTACATTTTTCCACTCTTTCCTCTTTTTTTTCCCCCCCTTTTGAGGAGCCGGAGAAGACGTGGCAAAAGAAACGGGGGTTAAAATGACAAGAGGGAGAAAAAGGTTTGGTAGTTAAAATTCTTTTTTTATCAACGAGAGAGAGAGAGAGAGAGAGAGAGAGAGAGAGTGCTGAGAAAGTGAGCAGAAGAAAAGAGGCAGCAAGAATAGACAGATAAACCAGGTCTTTACAGGAGCGGGGCGGGGACGGGGGGGGGGGGGGTGCTATTGTGAGAATCACTAAAACAAGCTTTTCTCATGGACATTAAATGGACGTGCTCAAATATCTATGAATACTGATGGCCGATCAAAACGGATCATAGAACACAATGACGTCGCTGTCTGATAAAATCACATTACTAGTTCACTGGGATTCACTATTGAGATTCTAATTCCACAGAAAATATGGGAACTTTGTTTAACTGCATGACAACTAACTTTTTCATCATTTACTACAGCAAATTCTATTTACAGGTGAAACTCGAAAAATTAGAATATCGTGCAACATGCGTTTCAGAAATTCAAGTTAAAAGGTGAAACTAATATATTTAGTATATATAACTATATGATTATACTTTTCAGAGGGCCGACATTTCTGTATTTAAAATCCTTTATTATTAACTCCACATCTACAGGTGAAACTCGAACAATTCGAATATCGTGCAAAAGTTCATTTGTTTCAGTAATTCAGCTTAGAAGGTGAAACTGATATATTATATAGACTCATTACATGCAAAGTGAGATATTTCGCACCTTTATTTGTTATAATTTTGATGATTATGGTTTACAGCTTATCAAAACCCCAAATTCAAAATCTCAGAAAATTTGAATATTACATGAAATCAATAAAAAAAGGATTTTAAATACAGAAATGTCGGCCCTCTGAAAAGTATAATCATATAGTTATATATACTAAATATATTAGTTTTACCTTTTAATTTGAATTACTGAAATACATGTTGCACGATTTTCACATTTCACCTGTATATGCATATGCATGATTATACTTTTCAGAGGGCCGACATTTCTGTATTTAAAATCCTTTTTTTTTTATTGATTTCATGTAATATTCTAATTTTCTGAGATTTTGAATTGTGGGTTTTCATAAGCTGTACGCCATTGCAAATTGCCCATCTTTAAACTGCTAAATGTAAATGCAACTATAAGGCATGACGAACTTATAAATATTGACGTGATTTACTCTATTATGATCTCTACCGTAGACATCAGTGATTATATTCCAACTATAAACT
>NW_027508723.1:1440000-1482500 GCF_051911475.1 Siphateles boraxobius
TATTTGTTTAGCTGCATGTAAGTTGACCAATCATCATCAGAAAACAGCATTATTTGTATTTTTGATCAAATAAATGCAGCTTTTTGTGACTTAAGATTTTTTTTTTTACTATTCAAAACCTTTGTGAAGACCAACACTGTCATAATAATGAAATATATATATATTTTAACTAATAATTAGTTGAGAAGGAAGTCAAACTACCTTAGATTGAATGATTAAATTATTAAAATTCTAAAATGAAAGGTTGTGTTGGTGTTTTTTATAGTTTTCTTGTAGAGTTTACTGAGCGGCTCTTTTGTTTTATTGTGTGTATTTATATTTATGTACACACATGTTGAAACACAACAACAAAAATTTCCTCACGGGAAATTATAAATCAATCATTAACTGATCCTGCCAGAATCTGAACATCGGATCATCTCAGTTTTCTCATATGTCCTTCAGTTACGAGTGTTTTCACTGTAAATAAACCAAACCCAGAGAAAGAGCTCGTTATGTTGAGCAAACGCCCAGAACATCTCGTTCCCGCGACTCCAAATACACTTTCATCAGTTTTTTAATCCTTGATGATGAATTGTTTTTACAAATTTGACAGCAAGCCTGTTTTCAACATTGAAAATAATCATGTGTCATCATATTATAGTGATTTCTGAAGGATCATGTGACACTGAAGACTGGAGTAATTCAGCTTTGATCACAGGAATAAATTACACTTTACTATATATTCACACAGAAAACAGATGATTTACATTTTTTACAGTATTTTTGATCAAATAAAAGCAGCCTTGGTGACTTCTTTGATTGAATGATTGTAACTCTGCACATTTATCAGTTGTAAGTTACAAACCCAGTTAAAGAGCTCGACCCAGCCAGGTTTGCAAACGCCCTGACACCTCTTATTAGTGTGTAATACTCATTTTTTAAATTTTGACAGAACATAAAGTTAGTTTTGATTGATTCACTTCCGTTGCAAAGATCATTAGTTATTAACTACACGTTCTAACAGAAAACCCATAATGCAAGCTTTGAAAAACGTTATCATCTCCGTGTAAACTTCAAAAACACAAACCTGTGAAAACGCAGACGGCGCACATGCGTATACGTGTTTAGTCTATAGATATGTGCGTTTGAATACAGGTGCTGGCTATATAATTAGGATATCATCAAAAAGTTGATTTATTTCAGTAATTCCATTCAAAAAGTGAAATTTGGTTATTATATTCATTCATTACACACACAAACTGATATATTTCATATTTATTTCATTTAATTGTGATGATTAAAACTGACAACTAATGAAAATCCCAAATTCAGTATCTCCGAAAATTAGAATATTACTTGAGACCAATACCAAAAAAGGATTTTTAGAAATGTTGGGCAACTGAAAAGTATGAACATGAAAAGTATGAGCATGTACAGCACTCAATACTTAGTTGGGGCTCCTTTTGCCTGAATTACTGCAGCAATGCGGCGTGGCATGGAGTCGATCAGTCTGTGGCACTGACAAAACTGACAAAAGGTCATTGCTAAAGAGGATGGCTGTTCACAGAGCTCTGTGTCCAAGCAAATTAATAGAGAGGCGAAGGGAAGGAAAAGATGTGGTAGAAAAAAGTGTACAAGCAATAGGGATAACCACATCCTGGAGAGGATTGTGAAACAAAACCCATTCAAAAATGTGGGGGAGATTCACAAAGAGTGGACTTCAGCTGGAATCAGTGTTTCAAGAACCACCACGCACAGACGTATGCAAGACATGGGTTTCAGCTGTCGCATTCCTTGTGTCAAGCCACTCTTGAACAAGACACAGCGTCAGAACCGTCTAAAGACAAAAAGGACTGGACTGCTATTGAGTGGTCCAAAGTTATGTTCTCTGATGAAAGTAAATTTTGCATTTCCTTTGGAAATCAAGGTCCCAGAGTCTGGAGGAAGAGAGGAGAGGCACAGAATCCACGTTGCTTGAAGTCCAGTGTAAAGTTTCCACAGTCAGTGATGGTTTGGGGTGCCATGTCATCTGCTGGTGTTGGTCCACTGTGTTTTCTGAGGTCCAAAGTCAACACAGCCGTCTATCAGAGAACTTCTTTTTTCCTGCTGCTGACCAACTTTATGGAGATCCAGATTTCATTTTCCAACAGGACTTGGCACCTGCACACAGTGCCGAAGCTACCAGTACCTGGTTTAAGGACCATGGTATCCCTGTTCTTAATTGGCCAGCGAACTCACCTGACCTTAACCCTATAGAAAATCTATGGGGTATTGTGAAGAGGAAGATGCGATACGCACGACCCAACAATGCAGAAGAGCTGAAGGCCACTATCAGAGCAACCTGGGCTCTCATAACACCTGAGCAGTGCCACAGACTGATCGACTCCATGCCACGCCGCATTGCTGCAGTAATTCAGGCAAAAGGAGCCCCAAATAAGTGTTGAGTGCTGTACATGCTCATACTTTTCAGTTGGCCAACATTTCTAAAAATCCTTTTTTGGTATTGGTCTTAAGTAATATTCAAATTTTCGGAGATACTGAATTTGGGATTTTCATTAGTTGTTAGTTTTAATCATCACAATAAAATGAAATAAACATTTGAAATATATCAGTCTGTGTTTAATGAATTAATATAATATCCAAATTTCACTTTTTGATTGGAATTGCTGAAATAAATCAACTTTTGGATGATATTCTAATTATATGACCAGCACCTGTATATATGTGCGCAGGCGTGTCGTCTTTCTTTAAAAAAAGGACCTCAACTAATTACTTATCTGGCCTTAAAAATGTATAATACAGAATTTTTTTTAATCATTTCCGCCAATCAATGCGAACTGGAATTATTTTGACCATATATATATATATATATATAGTTATACATGTACCTCTGCATACTCCATCAAGTCCTTCCTTCCACGGAAACGGTTGTAAAACTCGGGAATCCTCCAGGGAGCGATGATCTGATGATCAGGAATAAAGGTGAGAACGGAGAGATGGATGATGATCAGGAATAAAGGTGAGAACGGAGAGATGGATGATGATCAGGAATAAAGGTGAGAACGGAGAGATGGATGATGATCAGGAATAAAGGTGAGAACGGAGAGATGGATGATGATTTCTAAAGCAGACTGATGATGTCACTGACCTGAACTCCAGGATAGAGAGCGTAACACGTCAGCTCGAAGCGGATCTGGTCATTCCCCTGAAACACACACATTCACACACACTCGCACATTTATAAGCGGATTCATAAGCTGCGCATTTCAGACATAATTCCATAATAATTCAAATAACTGATGAACTTTACACAGTTATTGAACTGAACTGACTTGATCTGAATAATGACTCTGTTGTCGGTTTAGAGCTGCTTTACAGCGGATATTATATTCTGTTTGCATCATTGATCAATATTTTTATATTCGTTATAGAAATTTCCATGATTTTGTAGGATTTTATTAATTTCCACTTATTAATATTGTATAAATTTCCATGACTTTTTAGGATCTTATTTATTTCCATGACTTTAAGATTTTAATAATTCCCATGACTTTAAGATTTTAATAATTTCTATGACTTTTTAAGATCTTATAAATTTCCATGACTTTTGAGGATGTTATTAATTTTCATGACTTTTTAAGATCTTATAAATTTCCATGACTTTTGAGGATGTTATTAATTTTCATGACTTTTTAAGATCTTATCAATTTCCATGACTTTTGAGGATGTTATTAATTTTCATGACTTTTTAAGATCTTATAAATTTCCATGACTTTTGAGGATGTTATTAATTTTCATGACTTTTTAAGATTTTAATAATTCACATGACTTTAAGATCTTATTAATTTCCATGACTTTTTAAGATTTTAATAATTCACATGACTTTAAGATCTTATTAATTTCCATGACTTTTTAAATATCTTATATATTTCCATGACTTTTTAAATATCTTATATATTTCCATGACTTTTTAGGATCTTATTAATTTCCATGACCTTTTCATATTTTATTCATTTCCATGACTTTTCCAGATCTAGAAATCAACTTTTATAGTTGTATGTGTTTTTATAAGCTATGAGTTGTGCATTTCATAAAAAGACATGGTCTTCATAAAAATAACGATGAACACCTGACTGGATTTAAACATCATTCTCAGTTGTGTTTCAGTAATAATGGACACATTTACTTCTGTAAAGTCTACATAGCAGCATTTGATGAAAGCTAATAATTCATTTTGGAAACATAAATATTTTATTTGTTTAGCTGCTTGTAACGTGACCATCATCAGAGAACAGCAAACATGTGCATGTGTCGTTAAACTGTTGAAATACTGACACAAGAAACACTGCTATAGAGAAGATGTTCGTAAATCCAGCCAATCACAGTCTTCTGCTGCCATCTAATGCTGAAACTGCTAAACACTGCACTAATACACACACAAAGCTTCTATTCGACTTATTTATCTCTACTTTACTCGATCTATCAACCATAAAGATGTTCCACAGAAAGAATCTGCACTAATAGATCTCAAAATACATACAGGACAAAAGTTTGGAATATTTAAGATTTTTTTAATGCTTGAAAGAGTCTTTTCGGCTCACCAAGGCTGCCTTTATTTGATAAAAAAAATTATTATTAATATTATTTCAATGTAAAAATCTGTTTTCTATGTGAATATATAGTAAAGTGTAATTTATTCCTGTGATCAAAGCTGAATTACTCCAGTCTTCAGTGTCACATGATCCTTCAGAAATCATTAATCACGTAGAAAACAGATATTTTAGATTATAATAATATTTAAAGTTGTTACTGTGTTTTTGATCAAATAAATGCATTTTTTTGTGACTTATTTAATAAAATTGTTTAATTATTCCAAACTTTTGTGAAGACCAACACTGTCATACCACTGAAAAATATATATATTTAACTAATAATTAGTTGAGAAGGAAGTCAAACTACCTTTGATTGAATGATTAAATTATTTTTTTAGTTTTTTTTAGTTTACTGAGCGGGTCTTTTTTTTTTATTGGGTGTTTTTCGTGTTTTTATATTTATGTACACACATGTTGAAACACAAGCAACAAAAAATTTCCCATTGATAATAAAGTAGTTAAACAATCAATCATAAAGTGATCCTGCCAGAATCTGAACATCGGATCATCTCAGTTTTCTCATATGTCCTTCAGTTACGAGTGTTTTCACTGTAAATAAACCAAACCCAGAGAAAGAGCTCGTTATGTTGAGCAAACGCCCAGAACATCTCGTTCCCGCGACTCCAAATACACTTTCATCAGTTTAAAACACCCTTGATGAAGAATTGTTTTCACAAATTTGACAGCAAGCCTGTTTTCAACATTGAAAATAATCATGTGTCATCATATTATAGTGATTTCTGAAGGATCATGTGACACTGAAGACTGGAGTAATGATACTGAAAATTCAGCTTTGATCACACGAATAAATTACACAATAGCGGATTAATTACCATTTTTATAACCAAAGTTTTACTACAAATACCATGGTTAAGAACTAATGGTTAATTATTTTATTTATTTATTACTGTATTGAGATACACCTTCAAGCCTTTAGGCCAATCCTGTTATGCAGATTTTAGAAATGGTCAAGAAATCATATCTCTGTATTTTTGGGTTGAATGGCGATATACATCTCGGTATTTTTTACGTTTTTAGATTTTAAACTATTTATTAAAAGGAAAAAAAAGAAAAATCACGTCCTGCTCAATATTGTCCTGGAAACAATGTTCATATTGAAGGCTATAAAAGCAAATCTAGTGAATGTGACGTAGGCTCTGGTATATATTATGAGCAAGAAAAAAAAGGGTTAAAATCACATTATATTCTAATATTGTAACATTCTAAAAGCAAAAATAATGTTTTTATTTTTTTTAAATCACTAAACTAAAAAATTTAAATAAATACAAACAAAAGCACGGACTAATTAACCTACTGTACATTTGATTACCCCATTACAATAGTCATTTTAGAGTTAATGCTAATCATAAAAATACATTTACTTCTAGGTTTTAAATTCTACATGTGGCACATTTATTGTCAAACAACTAATATTTAAGCAATATGTATATTTTAGTAAAAAAAAATTGTGCTCCGTTTGTTTGGGCTCATTTTTATTTGTAACACACTTGTTTTGAATATTTTATTTAAATTGTTTTAAATATTTGTATTTACAAGTTGCCATATCAACACTATGTAAAAATATTGCAACAAAATTAGGAAATCTTTGGAAGATATCATTTATTTAACCATAGCAAAAGTAAATTTCTCATGTTCATTTTTCATCTCTAGCCTATTTTTTGTGTTTATTTAAAATTAGACAAATCTGATATTATTTTAATTGAGTATTTAATTGAGAATTCTATTGAGTAAACATTAGATAAAGACTGAGCGTCAATGTTCAGAAATTATTAATGATGTTTTGAACTGTGTTTTCCGGTGTGTTTGTTGTCAAACTCAAAAATTTGTTTATTTTTAATTCTGGGGTCCTTCATTTCAGAGTCACACTCAGGACCTTCGGGTCCAAATGGGCCGGAAGGGTGGGATTCATATTTATTAAAAGAAAATCATATTTTTTTTTTTTACTTGTTTTTTATAATATTTTTTCTTCTCTTTTTTGGTGTTTTGAGAATTTTATGATTTATAATTAATATTTATGCAATAAATATGACCCATTTCCCCTCAGTTTTCCCCCCATTGAATATAATAGAAAATTATAAAAAAAAAAAATTTTTTTAAATTTTTTTTAAAGCTATATTTCATTTTAGAGTCAAGCCTAGACCTCATGAAAGCAATTTTTGAAACGAGATGGATGCCATCTGGTGGACAAACTGAGCATTTTAAAAATGCAAAACACATAGGTAATCTGAATTTATTGGTTTGTTTATGTATAAAAGTGTGTTTGTGTGTGTGTGTGTGTGTGTGTGTGTGTGTGTATGTGTCTGTTTTGCACTCTTGATGTTTTATAGATTCACCCCTTCACTGTTGTGTACTTTTTTTCTGGATCGTGGCTGATTTGTAGATTGTACGCACAAAAAAACTCGGTATTTTCACATTTCTGCCAATTTGCCATTGATTTCCTATCCGGGTCCATTTGGACCCGAAGGCCCTGAGTGTGACAATTTTTTTTACAACCACTTAGATTATTCAAATCCTGTCCCCAATTTTTTTGGATGTTCATATACCAAGTAGCAAAAAAGTCACCAAATTTCAGACCATTCCGATGAAGCTATGATTTAAAAAAAATATATATTTAAATGCGTCGGGTCCATTTGGACCGAAGGACCCCAGAGGGTTAAAACATGCCATTATTTTATATGAAAAAGTTAATAGTTTGTATTTTATTGAGAAAATATTTCAGTTTGTCTTGTATTTATTTTAATTTTTTTTACTGAAACCTGTCATATGTTACAATGAACCCCACCTATGGGGCATGTTGTCACATTTCACTTCCGTTCTTTCGGGGTATATCAAGAAAAAAGTATAAACTGTATTAATAAAACAAAACCACATAATTGTACTAGACACGTGTGAAGTTAATTTGGGGAAAAATAAATACTCTGAACCCCAAGAGAAAGTCAAAAAGTGTTACGTTGTGCCGTACCGGTCAGTCATTTTTGTTCTGTTTTCACAAAATGATTTCCAACATTGATAATGTTTTTCGGCACCTTTCCTGTGGCTCCGTGAGAAACAAACTGAGCTCGTTCCTGCTGTGCGATCTGGACCTGTCGTCGAGCGATGCAGGGCCGCGCGATCGCCGTGCCCAACAGATAGCGGTCCTCGTACACGCCGTTAGCCTGAACCCACGGCCAGATGAACTCCTCCACAAACTCACAGCGCAGGTCTTCAACAAACACCTGGACACAAACACACATCACTTCCAACACAACACACACCTGGACACAAACTCACATCACGTCCTACACAACACACACCTGGACACAAACACACATCACGTCCTACACAACACACACCTGGACACAAACACACATCACTTCCTACACAACACACACCTGGACACAAACACACATCACTTCCTACACAACACACACCTGGACACAAACACACATCACGTCCTACACAACACACACCTGGACACAAACACACATCACTTCCTACACAACACACACCTGGACACAAACACACATCACTTCCTACACAACACACACCTGGACACAAACACACATCACTTCCTACACAACACACTCCTGGACACAAACTCACATCACTTCCTACACAACACACACCTGGACACAAACTCACATCACTTCCTACACAACACACACCTGGACACAAACACACATCACGTCCTACACAACACACACCTGGACACAAACACACATCACTTCCTACACAACACACACCTGGACACAAACACACATCACTTCCTACACAACACACACCTGGACACAAACACACATCACTTCCTACACAACACACACCTGGACACAAACACACATCACTTCCTACACAACACACACCTGGACACAAACACACATCACTTCCTACACAACACACACCTGGACACAAACACACATCACTTCCTACACAACACACACCTGGACACACACACACATCACTTCCTTCACAACACACACCTGGACACAAACACACATCACTTCCTACACAACACACACCTGGACACAAATACACATCACTTCCTACACAACACACACCTGGACACAAATACACATCACTTCCTACACAACACACACCTGGACACAAACACACATCACTTCCTACACAACACACACCTGGACACAAACACACATCACTTCCTACACAACACACACCTGGACACAAACACACATCACTTCCTACACAACACACACCTGGACACAAACACACATCACTTCCTACACAACACACACCTGGACACAAACACACATCACTTCCTACACAACACACACCTGGACACAAACACAAATCACGTCCTACACAACACACACCTGGACACAAACACACATCACTTCCTACACAACACACACCTGGACACAAACACACATCACGTCCTACACAACACACACCTGGACACAAACACACATCACTTCCTTCACAACATACAGCTGGACACAAACACACATCACTTCCTACACAACACACACCTGGACACAAACACACATCACTTCCTACACAACACACACCTGGACACAAACACACATCACTTCCTACACAACACACACCTGGACACAAACACACATCACTTCCTACACAACACACACCTGGACACACACACACATCACTTCCTTCACAACACACACCTGGACACAAACACACATCACTTCCTACACAACACACACCTGGACACAAATACACATCACTTCCTACACAACACACACCTGGACACAAACACACATCACTTCCTTCACAACACACACCTGGACACAAACACACATCACTTCCTACACAACACACACCTGGACACAAACACACATCACTTCCTACACAACACACACCTGGACACAAATACACATCACTTCCTACACAACACACACCTGGACACAAACACACATCACTTCCTACACAACACACACCTGGACACAAACACACATCACGTCCTACACAACACACACCTGGACACAAACACACATCACTTCCTTCACAACATACAGCTGGACACAAACACACATCACTTCCTACACAACACACACCTGGACACAAACACACATCACTTCCTACACAACACACACCTGGACACAAACACACATCACTTCCTACACAACACACACCTGGACACACACACACATCACTTCCTTCACAACACACACCTGGACACAAACACACATCACTTCCTACACAACACACACCTGGACACAAATACACATCACTTCCTACACAACACACACCTGGACACAAATACACATCACTTCCTACACAACACACACCTGGACACACACACACATCACTTCCTTCACAACACACACCTGGACACAAACACACATCACTTCCTTCACAACACACACCTGGACACAAACACACATCACTTCCTACACAACACACACCTGGACACAAACACACATCACGTCCTACACAACACACACCTGGACACAAACACACATCACTTCCTTCACAACACACACCTGGACACAAACACACATCACTTCCTACACAACACACACCTGGACACAAATACACATCACTTCCTACACAACACACACCTGGACACAAATACACATCACTTCCTACACAACACACACCTGGACACAAATACACATCACTTCCTACACAACACACACCTGGACACAAATACACATCACTTCCTACACAACACACACCTGGACACAAACACACATCACTTCCTTCACAACACACACCTGGACACAAACACACATCACTTCCTTCACAACACACACCTGGACACAAACACAATCACTTCCTTCACAACACACACCTGGACACAAACACACATCACTTCCTACACAACACACACCTGGACACAAACACACATCACTTCCTTCACAACACACACCTGGACACAAACACAATCACTTCCTTCACAACACACACCTGGGCACAAACACACATCACTTCCTACACAACACACACCTGGACACAAACACACATCACTTCCTACACAACACACACCTGGGCACAAACACACATCACTTCCTACACAACACACACCTGGACACAAACACACATCACTTCCTACACAACACACACCTGGACACAAACACACATCACTTCCTTCACAACACACACCTGGACACAAACACACATCACTTCCTTCACAACACACACCTGGACACAAACACACATCACTTCCTTCACAACACACACCTGGACACAAACACACATCACTTCCTACACAACACACACCTGGACACAAACACACATCACTTCCTACACAACACACACCTGGACACAAACACACATCACCTCCTACACAACACACACCTGGACACAAACACACATCACTTCCTACACAACACACACCTGGACACAAACACACATCACTTCCTTCACAACACACACCTGGACACAAACACACATCACTTCCTTCACAACACACACCTGGACACAATCACACATCACTTCCTACACAACACACACCTGGACACAAATACACATCACTTCCTACACAACACACACCTGGACACAAACACACATCACGTCCTACACAACACACACCTGGACACAAACACACATCACTTCCTACACAACACACACCTGGACACAAACTCACATCACGTCATACACAACACACACCTGGACACAAATACACATCACTTCCTACACAACACACACCTGGACACAAACACACATCACGTCCTACACAACACACACCTGGACACAAACTCACATCACTTCCTACACAACACACACCTGGACACAAACACACATCACTTCCTACACAACACACACCTGGACACAAACACACATCACTTCCTTCACAACACACACCTGGACACAAACACACATCACTTCCTTCACAACACACACCTGGACACAAACACACATCACTTCCTACACAACACACACCTGGACACAAACACACATCACTTCCTTCCCAACACACACCTGGACACAAACACACATCACGTCCTACACAACACACACCTGGACACAAACACACATCACTTCCTACACAACACACACCTGGACACAAACACAATCACTTCCTTCACAACACACACCTGGACACAAACACACATCACTTCCTACACAACACACACCTGGACACAAACACACATCACGTCCTACACAACACACACCTGGACACAAACACACATCACTTCCTACACAACACACACCTGGACACAAACACACATCACTTCCTACACAACACACACCTGGACACAAACACACATCACTTCCTTCACAACACACACCTGGACACAAACACACATAACTTCCTACACAACACACACCTGGACACAAACACACATCACGTCCTACACAACACACACCTGGACACAAACACACATAACTTCCTACACAACACACACCTGGACACAAACACACATCACTTCCTACACAACACACACCTGGACACAAACACACATCACTTCCTACACAACACACACCTGGACACAAACACACATCACTTCCTACACAACACACACCTGGACACAAACACACATCACTTCCTACACAACACACACCTGGACACAAACACACATCACTTCCTACACAACACACACCTGGACACAAACACACATCACTTCCTACACAACACACACCTGGACACAAACACACATCACTTCCTTCACAACACACACCTGGACACAAACACACATCACTTCCTACACAACACACACCTGGACACAAACACACATCACTTCCTACACAACACACACCTGGACACAAACACACATCACTTCCTACACAACACACACCTGGACACAAACACACATCACTTCCTACACAACACACACCTGGACACAAACACACATCATTTCCTTCACAACACACACCTGGACACAAACACACATCACTTCCTACACAACACACACCTGGACACAAACACACATCACTTCCTACACAACACACACCTGGACACAAACACACATCACGTCCTACACAACACACGCCTGGACACAAACACACATCACTTCCTACACAACACACACCTGGACACAAACACACATCACGTCCTACACAACAGTGACACAAACACACATCACTTCCTACACAACAAACACCTGGACACAAACACACATCACTTCCTACACAACACACACCTGGACACAAACACACATCACGTCCTACACAACACACACCTGGACACAAACACACATCATTTCCTACACAACACACACCTGGACACAAACACACATCACTTCCTACACAACACACACCTGGACACAAACTCACATCACTTCCTACACAACACACACCTGGACACAAACACACATCACTTCCTACACAACACACACCTGGACACAAACACACATCACTTCCTACACAACACACACCTGGACACAAACACACATCACTTCCTACACAACACACACCTGGACACAAACACACATCACGTCCTACACAACACACACCTGGACACAAACACACGTCACTTCCTACACAACACACACCTGGACACAAACACACATCACTTCCTACACAACACACACCTGGACACAAACACACATCACTTCCTACACAACACACACCTGGACACAAACACACATCATTTCCTACACAACACACACCTGGACACAAACACACATCACTTCCTACACAACACACACCTGGACACACACACAGATCACTTCCTACACAACACACACCTGGACACAAACACACATCACTTCCTACACAACACACACCTGGACACAAACACACATCACTTCCTACACAACACACACCTGGACACACACACACAGATCACTTCCTACACAACACACACCTGGACACAAACACACATCACTTCCTACACAACACACACCTGGACACACACACAGATCACTTCCTACACAACACACACCTGGACACAAACACACATCACTTCCTACACAACACACACCTGGACACAAACACACATCACTTCCTACACAACACACACCTGGACACAAACACACATAACTTCCTACACAACACACACCTGGACACAAACACACATCACTTCCTACACAACACACACCTGGACACAAACACACATAACTTCCTACACAACACACACCTGGACACACACACACATCACTTCCTACACAACACACACCTGGACACAAACACACATCACTTCCTTCACAACACACACCTGGACACAAACACACATCACTTCCTACACAACACACACCTGGACACAAACACACATCACTTCCTACACAACACACACCTGGAAACAAACACACATCACTTCCTACACAACACACACCTGGACACAAACACACATAACTTCCTACACAACACACACCTGGACACAAACACACATCACTTCCTTCACAACACACACCTGGACACAAACACACATCACTTCCTACACAACACACACCTGGACACAAACACACATCACTTCCTTCACAACACACACCTGGACACAAACACACATCACTTCCAACACAACAAACACCTGGACACAAACACACATCACTTCCAACACAACACACACCTGGACACAAACTCACATCACGTCCTACACAACACACACCTGGACACAAACACACATCACGTCCTACACAACACACACCTGGACACAAACACACATCACTTCCTACACAACACACACCTGGACACAAACACACATCACTTCCTACACAACACACACCTGGACACAAACACACATCACGTCCTACACAACACACACCTGGACACAAACACACATCACTTCCTACACAACACACACCTGGACACAAACACACATCACTTCCTACACAACACACACCTGGACACAAACACACATCACTTCCTACACAACACACTCCTGGACACAAACTCACATCACTTCCTACACAACACACACCTGGACACAAACTCACATCACTTCCTACACAACACACACCTGGACACAAACACACATCACGTCCTACACAACACACACCTGGACACAAACACACATCACTTCCTACACAACACACACCTGGACACAAACACACATCACTTCCTACACAACACACACCTGGACACAAACACACATCACTTCCTACACAACACACACCTGGACACAAACACACATCACTTCCTACACAACACACACCTGGACACAAACACACATCACTTCCTACACAACACACACCTGGACACAAACACACATCACTTCCTACACAACACACACCTGGACACAAACACACATCACTTCCTACACAACACACACCTGGACACACACACACATCACTTCCTTCACAACACACACCTGGACACAAACACACATCACTTCCTACACAACACACACCTGGACACAAATACACATCACTTCCTACACAACACACACCTGGACACAAATACACATCACTTCCTACACAACACACACCTGGACACAAACACACATCACTTCCTACACAACACACACCTGGACACAAACACACATCACTTCCTACACAACACACACCTGGACACAAACACACATCACTTCCTACACAACACACACCTGGACACAAACACACATCACTTCCTACACAACACACACCTGGACACAAACACACATCACTTCCTACACAACACACACCTGGACACAAACACAAATCACGTCCTACACAACACACACCTGGACACAAACACACATCACTTCCTACACAACACACACCTGGACACAAACACACATCACGTCCTACACAACACACACCTGGACACAAACACACATCACTTCCTTCACAACATACAGCTGGACACAAACACACATCACTTCCTACACAACACACACCTGGACACAAACACACATCACTTCCTACACAACACACACCTGGACACAAACACACATCACTTCCTACACAACACACACCTGGACACAAACACACATCACTTCCTACACAACACACACCTGGACACACACACACATCACTTCCTTCACAACACACACCTGGACACAAACACACATCACTTCCTACACAACACACACCTGGACACAAATACACATCACTTCCTACACAACACACACCTGGACACAAACACACATCACTTCCTTCACAACACACACCTGGACACAAACACACATCACTTCCTACACAACACACACCTGGACACAAACACACATCACTTCCTACACAACACACACCTGGACACAAATACACATCACTTCCTACACAACACACACCTGGACACAAACACACATCACTTCCTACACAACACACACCTGGACACAAACACACATCACGTCCTACACAACACACACCTGGACACAAACACACATCACTTCCTTCACAACATACAGCTGGACACAAACACACATCACTTCCTACACAACACACACCTGGACACAAACACACATCACTTCCTACACAACACACACCTGGACACAAACACACATCACTTCCTACACAACACACACCTGGACACACACACACATCACTTCCTTCACAACACACACCTGGACACAAACACACATCACTTCCTACACAACACACACCTGGACACAAATACACATCACTTCCTACACAACACACACCTGGACACAAATACACATCACTTCCTACACAACACACACCTGGACACACACACACATCACTTCCTTCACAACACACACCTGGACACAAACACACATCACTTCCTTCACAACACACACCTGGACACAAACACACATCACTTCCTACACAACACACACCTGGACACAAACACACATCACGTCCTACACAACACACACCTGGACACAAACACACATCACTTCCTTCACAACACACACCTGGACACAAACACACATCACTTCCTACACAACACACACCTGGACACAAATACACATCACTTCCTACACAACACACACCTGGACACAAATACACATCACTTCCTACACAACACACACCTGGACACAAATACACATCACTTCCTACACAACACACACCTGGACACAAATACACATCACTTCCTACACAACACACACCTGGACACAAACACACATCACTTCCTTCACAACACACACCTGGACACAAACACACATCACTTCCTTCACAACACACACCTGGACACAAACACAATCACTTCCTTCACAACACACACCTGGACACAAACACACATCACTTCCTACACAACACACACCTGGACACAAACACACATCACTTCCTTCACAACACACACCTGGACACAAACACAATCACTTCCTTCACAACACACACCTGGGCACAAACACACATCACTTCCTACACAACACACACCTGGACACAAACACACATCACTTCCTACACAACACACACCTGGGCACAAACACACATCACTTCCTACACAACACACACCTGGACACAAACACACATCACTTCCTACACAACACACACCTGGACACAAACACACATCACTTCCTTCACAACACACACCTGGACACAAACACACATCACTTCCTTCACAACACACACCTGGACACAAACACACATCACTTCCTTCACAACACACACCTGGACACAAACACACATCACTTCCTACACAACACACACCTGGACACAAACACACATCACTTCCTACACAACACACACCTGGACACAAACACACATCACCTCCTACACAACACACACCTGGACACAAACACACATCACTTCCTACACAACACACACCTGGACACAAACACACATCACTTCCTTCACAACACACACCTGGACACAAACACACATCACTTCCTTCACAACACACACCTGGACACAATCACACATCACTTCCTACACAACACACACCTGGACACAAATACACATCACTTCCTACACAACACACACCTGGACACAAACACACATCACGTCCTACACAACACACACCTGGACACAAACACACATCACTTCCTACACAACACACACCTGGACACAAACTCACATCACGTCATACACAACACACACCTGGACACAAATACACATCACTTCCTACACAACACACACCTGGACACAAACACACATCACGTCCTACACAACACACACCTGGACACAAACTCACATCACTTCCTACACAACACACACCTGGACACAAACACACATCACTTCCTACACAACACACACCTGGACACAAACACACATCACTTCCTTCACAACACACACCTGGACACAAACACACATCACTTCCTTCACAACACACACCTGGACACAAACACACATCACTTCCTACACAACACACACCTGGACACAAACACACATCACTTCCTTCCCAACACACACCTGGACACAAACACACATCACGTCCTACACAACACACACCTGGACACAAACACACATCACTTCCTACACAACACACACCTGGACACAAACACAATCACTTCCTTCACAACACACACCTGGACACAAACACACATCACTTCCTACACAACACACACCTGGACACAAACACACATCACGTCCTACACAACACACACCTGGACACAAACACACATCACTTCCTACACAACACACACCTGGACACAAACACACATCACTTCCTACACAACACACACCTGGACACAAACACACATCACTTCCTTCACAACACACACCTGGACACAAACACACATAACTTCCTACACAACACACACCTGGACACAAACACACATCACGTCCTACACAACACACACCTGGACACAAACACACATAACTTCCTACACAACACACACCTGGACACAAACACACATCACTTCCTACACAACACACACCTGGACACAAACACACATCACTTCCTACACAACACACACCTGGACACAAACACACATCACTTCCTACACAACACACACCTGGACACAAACACACATCACTTCCTACACAACACACACCTGGACACAAACACACATCACTTCCTACACAACACACACCTGGACACAAACACACATCACTTCCTACACAACACACACCTGGACACAAACACACATCACTTCCTTCACAACACACACCTGGACACAAACACACATCACTTCCTACACAACACACACCTGGACACAAACACACATCACTTCCTACACAACACACACCTGGACACAAACACACATCACTTCCTACACAACACACACCTGGACACAAACACACATCACTTCCTACACAACACACACCTGGACACAAACACACATCATTTCCTTCACAACACACACCTGGACACAAACACACATCACTTCCTACACAACACACACCTGGACACAAACACACATCACTTCCTACACAACACACACCTGGACACAAACACACATCACGTCCTACACAACACACGCCTGGACACAAACACACATCACTTCCTACACAACACACACCTGGACACAAACACACATCACGTCCTACACAACAGTGACACAAACACACATCACTTCCTACACAACAAACACCTGGACACAAACACACATCACTTCCTACACAACACACACCTGGACACAAACACACATCACGTCCTACACAACACACACCTGGACACAAACACACATCATTTCCTACACAACACACACCTGGACACAAACACACATCACTTCCTACACAACACACACCTGGACACAAACTCACATCACTTCCTACACAACACACACCTGGACACAAACACACATCACTTCCTACACAACACACACCTGGACACAAACACACATCACTTCCTACACAACACACACCTGGACACAAACACACATCACTTCCTACACAACACACACCTGGACACAAACACACATCACGTCCTACACAACACACACCTGGACACAAACACACGTCACTTCCTACACAACACACACCTGGACACAAACACACATCACTTCCTACACAACACACACCTGGACACAAACACACATCACTTCCTACACAACACACACCTGGACACAAACACACATCATTTCCTACACAACACACACCTGGACACAAACACACATCACTTCCTACACAACACACACCTGGACACACACACAGATCACTTCCTACACAACACACACCTGGACACAAACACACATCACTTCCTACACAACACACACCTGGACACAAACACACATCACTTCCTACACAACACACACCTGGACACACACACACAGATCACTTCCTACACAACACACACCTGGACACAAACACACATCACTTCCTACACAACACACACCTGGACACACACACAGATCACTTCCTACACAACACACACCTGGACACAAACACACATCACTTCCTACACAACACACACCTGGACACAAACACACATCACTTCCTACACAACACACACCTGGACACAAACACACATAACTTCCTACACAACACACACCTGGACACAAACACACATCACTTCCTACACAACACACACCTGGACACAAACACACATAACTTCCTACACAACACACACCTGGACACACACACACATCACTTCCTACACAACACACACCTGGACACAAACACACATCACTTCCTTCACAACACACACCTGGACACAAACACACATCACTTCCTACACAACACACACCTGGACACAAACACACATCACTTCCTACACAACACACACCTGGAAACAAACACACATCACTTCCTACACAACACACACCTGGACACAAACACACATAACTTCCTACACAACACACACCTGGACACAAACACACATCACTTCCTTCACAACACACACCTGGACACAAACACACATCACTTCCTACACAACACACACCTGGACACAAACACACATCACTTCCTACACAACACACACCTGGACACAAACACACATTACTTCCTACACAACACACACCTGGACACAAACACACATCACTTCCTACACAACACACACCTGGACACAAACACACATCACGTCCTACACAACACACACCTGGACACAAACACACATCACTTCCTACACAACACACACCTGGACACAAACACACATCACTTCCTACACAACACACACCTGGACACAAACTCACATCACTTCCTACACAACACACACCTGGACACAAACACACATCACTTCCTACACAACACACACCTGGACACAAACACACATCACTTCCTACACAACATACACCTGGACACAAACACACATCACTTCCTACACAACACACACCTGGACACAAACACACATCACTTCCTTCACAACACACACCTGGACACAAACACACATCACTTCCTTCACAACACACACCTGGACACAAACACACATCACTTCCTACACAACACACACCTGGACACAAACACACATCACTTCCTACACAACACACACCTGGACACAAACACACATCACTTCCTACACAACACACACCTGGACACAAACACACATCACTTCCTACACAACACACACCTGGACACAAACACACATCACTTCCTACACAACACACACCTGGACACAAACACACATCACTTCCTACACAACACACACCTGGACACAAACTCACATCACTTCCTACACAACACACACCTGGACACAAACACACATCACTTCCTTCACAACACACACCTGGACACAAACACACATCACTTCCTACACAACACAAACCTGGACACAAACACACATCACTTCCTACACAACACACACCTGGACACAAACACACATCACTTCCTTCACAACACACACCTGGACACAAACACACATCACTTCCTACACAACACACACCTGGACACAAACACACATCACTTCCTACACAACACACACCTGGACACAAACACACATCACTTCCTACACAACACACACCTGGACACAAACACACATCACTTCCTACACAACACACACCTGGACACAAACACACATCACTTCCTACACAACACACACCTGGACACAAACACACATCACTTCCTACACAACACACACCTGGACACAAACACACATCACCTCCTACACAACACACACCTGGACACAAACACACATCACTTCCTACACAACACACACCTGGACACAAACACACATCACTTCCTTCACAACACAAACCTGGACACAAGCACACATCACTTCCTACACAACACACACCTGGACACAAACACACATCACTTCCTACACAACACACACCTGGACACAAGCACACATCACTTCCTTCACAACACAAACCTGGACACAAACACACATCAGTTCCTACACAACACACACCTGGACACAAACACACATCACTTCCTACACAACACACACCTGGACACAAACACACATCACGTCCTACACAACACACACCTGGACACAAACACACATCACTTCCTACACAACACACACCTGGACACAAACACACATCACTTCCTACACAACACACACCTGGACACAAACACACATCACTTCCTACACAACACACACCTGGACACAAACACACATCACTTCCTTCACAACACACACCTGGACACAGACACACATCACTTCCTTCACAACACACACCTGGACACAAACACACATCACTTCCTTCACAACACACACCTGGACACAAACACACATCACTTCCTTCACAACACACACCTGGACACAAATACACATCACTTCCTTCACAACACACACCTGGACACACACACACATCACTTCCTTCACAACACACACCTGGACACAAACACACATCACTTCCTACACAACACACACCTGGACACAAACATACATTACTTCCTTCACAATACACACCTGGACACAAATACACATCACTTCCTTCACAACACATACCTACTATTTTGCTAGCAAGTTTTACCACATTGCTAGATTGATTCAGCACTTTGCTAGCATTGCATAGCATTTTACTAACATTCTTTAGCACATTGTTAACATGAAACAACAGGTTTAAACGCAATGTTAACATGAATTATCATGTTGCTAATATTTTAACACATTGCTAATTGCTAATCACAGCTGTGATTAGTGTTTATCGGTCTTTACCTTCTTGGCTCCAAGTTTCTCAGCTTTCTTCCGGGCCGCATCAAAGTCCTCATTCTGTCCAATATTAGCCTTTAATGTGAAAAAGAGTGATTAGTGTAAGAAAACAGATCATCAAAAACAATAAAAAATAACCTAGTCCGGTGTACCAGTGACCTATACCATGAAGCCGGTTTAGGTGGCTAGCCAGGTATGTTTTAGATTAGTTTGCGCCAACTCTGGGTTTTAGGTAGCCATGAAAGTGGTTTGGCTTTTAGCAGTGTTCATCGCCATAGTAACTTACGCTCCACGGCTAACCAGGGGCCTATACCATGAAGCCGGTTTAGGTGGCTAGCCAGCTATGTTTCAGTTTAGTTTGCGACAACCCTGGGTTTTAGGGACCATGAAATTGGTTTGGCTTTTAGCAGTGTTCATCGCCATAGTAACTTACGCTCCACGGCTAACCTGGTCCGGGTCAGGTGATGTTCCAGGTCAGAGGTTGCAAACCGAACTCGGACCAATCAGCTGTGAGCAAAGTGACACATGTCTGATGCGATAAAGCCACTCCACCTGTTTCTACTCCAAATTAAAGGTCACTACATAGCAAATGATTTTTAAAGACAAAATCGTCTGGTTTTTAGTGATGCTTATTTAGAATAATAAATTTGTATGATTTAGATATTATTTATGTAATTATTATACCTTTAATCAATCACACATGTACGATTTTAGTTCATCAATTATTATTACACAGTTTAAATGAATAAATATATAAAAGGTAATATAAATATGCTTTAGCATCAATAGATGAAGCTATAAAATTACTACATGTGAGCTTAAATGTTCAATTCTCTCTATACCTTTATCAACTGTTTAAAATAACTTCACAACTTTTACTTGCACTGATAGACAGTAGCGAGACTTTTTCTTTTAGTTGTCCTCTTACATAGACAGCTGTTTTCTTCTTGCTGTATAAATTTGTTTAAATTCTTACTATTTTAATACTTTTATTTAATAAGTAAATTGCGCTGCTTCTCTCGTGAGAAATTAATCTCAGTTTCACTCTTTCTCAGCGTGTGATTGGCTGTTCGCTACTGATGTCACACTTAAACTCCTAAACTCAGGATCAAAGCCTGGGTTGACAGAGAAAGTTGATGATCAGCATCATGGTACCAACAAAGCCTGGTTGGATTGGTTTGGTTTTGTCAACTCTAAACTAATCCTGCAATCCTGAGTTTGTTCAACTACCATCATGGTACAGGCCCCAGACCTCATCTGATCCAAACTAAACTAAACTAAACCACAACCAATCCAAACTAAACTAAAATTAACTAAACTAAACTACAACCAATCCAAACTAAACTAAACCACAACCAATCCAAACTAAACTAAACTAAACCACAACCAAACTAAACTAAACTAAACTAAACTAAACTAAACTAAACTAAACTAAACTAAACCACAACCAAACTAAACTAAACTAAACCACAACCAATCCAAAGTAAAGTAAACCACAACCAATCCCAAACTAAACTAAAGTAAACTAAACTAGACCACAACCAATCCAAACTAAACCAAACCAAACCACAACCAATCCAAACTAAACTAAACTAAACCAAACCACAACCAATCCAAACTAAACTAAACTAAACTATAACCAATCCAAACTAAACTAAACTACAACCAAACTAAACTAAACTAAACTAAACTAAACTAAACTAAACTAAACCACAACCAATCCAAACTAAACTAAACTAAACTACAACCAATCCAAACTAAACTAAACTAAACCACAACCAATCCAAACTAAACTAAACTAAACTAAACTAAACCAAACCACAACCAATCCAAACTAAACTAAACTAAAGTACAACCAAACTAAACTAAACTAAACTAAACTAAACTAAACTAAACTAAACCACAACCAATCCAAACTAAACTAAACTAAACTAAACTAAACCACAACCAATCCAAACTAAACTAAACTAAACTAAACTAAACTAAACCACAACCAATCCAAACTAAACTAAACTAAACTAAACTAAACTAAACCACAACCAATCCAAACTAAACTAAACTGAACTAAACTAAACTAAACCACAACCAATCCAAACTAAACTAAACTAAACTAAACTAAACTAAACTAAACTAAACCACAACCAATCCAAACTAAACTAAACTAAACTAAACTAAACTAAACTAAACCACAACCAATCCAAACTAAACAAAACTAAACTAAACCACAACCAATCCAAACTAAACTAAACTAAACTAAACCATAACCACAACCAATCCAAACTAAACTAAACTAAACTAAACTAAACTAAACTAAACCACAACCAATCCAAACTAAACTAAACTAAACTAAACCACAACCAATCCAAACTAAACTAAACTAAACTAAACTAAACTAAACTAAACTAAACTAAACTAAACTAAACCACAACCAATCCAAACTAAACTAAACTAAACTAAACTAAACCACAACCAATCCAAACTAAACTAAACTAAACCACAACCAATCCAAACTAAACTAAACTAAACTAAACTAAACTACAACCAATCCAAACTAAACTAAACTAAACTAAACTAAACTAAACTAAACTAAACTAAACTAAACTAAACCACAACCAATCCAAAGTAAACTAAACTAAACTAAACTAAACTAAACTAAACTAAACTAAACTAAACTAAACTAAACTAAACCACAACCAAACTAAACTAAACTAAACTAAACCAAACTAAACTAAACTAAACTAAACTAAACCACAACCAAATTAAACTAAACTTAACTAAACTAAACCACAACCAAACTAAACTAAACTAAACTACAACCAAACTAAACTAAACTAAACTAAACTAAACTAAACCACAACCAATCCAAACTAAACTAAACTAAACTAAACTAAAATACAACCAAACCAAACTAAACTAAACTAAACTAAACTAAACTAAACTAAACTAAACTAAACTAAACTAAACTAAACTAAACTAAACCACAACCAATCCAAACTAAACTAAACTAAACTAAACTAAACTAAACTAAACTAAACTAAACTAAACTACAACCATTTACATTTATTCATTAAGCTGACGCTTTTATCCAAAGCGACTTACAAATGAGAACAATAGAAGCAGTGAAACTAACAGTAGGACAACAATACGTAAGTGCTATAATCCCTCTCAGTTTAACTTTAGTGCAGTTTTTTTTTTTTTTATAAAAATAGAATAGAAGAGAAGAGAAAGTGTTTGTATTACTGAATCAAGTGCTGCCGAAAAAGATGCGTCTTCAGCAGTTTCTTGAAAGTGGCGACTGACTCAGAAGCTCTGGTTGAGAAAGGCAGATCATTCCACCATCAGGGAACAGTCATGGTGAAGGTCCGAGAAAGAGATTTTGTGCCTCTTTGAGATGGTACCACAAGACGACATTCGCTAGCAGAGCGCAAGTTTCTGGATGGCACGTAAGTCTGAAGTAATGAGTTTAGGTAAGAGGGAGCAGAGCCAGTGGTTGCTCTGTAGGCAAACGGCAGTGCCTTGAATTTAATGCGAGCGGCAACTGGCAACCAGTGCAATTTAGTGAGGAGAGGAGTGATGTGTGCTCTCTTCGGCTCATTAAAGACTACTCTGGCTGCAGCATTCTGGATCAATTGTAGAGGTTTGACAGAGCAAGCTGGAAGACCAGCCAGGAGAGCATTACAATAGTCCAGTCTGGATAAAACAAGAGCTTGGATAAGGAGTTGTGTAGCATGCTCTGTAAGGAAGGGCCTGATCCTCCCGATGTTGTGCAAGGCAAATCTGCAGGACCGGGCAGTTCTAGCAATGTGTGTCTGTGAAGTTCAACTGATCATCAATTACAACCCCAAGGTTCCGGCAGCGTTCCAGCCTGCTTCACCCCGAACGCACTTGAGAATAACAAGATGAACGTCGCCGTGGCCCACAGTGAAGTTAACCCAAACACCCGCGTGATGAACAGTCGGGGGATATGGCTGACATATGCGCTCGGCGTAGGAATGCTTCACATTGTACTGTTGAGCATTCCCTTCTTCAGTGTTCCTGTTGTGTGGACCCTCACAAACGTTATTCACAATTTCGGTATGTACGTGTTTATGCATGCCGTGAAAGGCACACCATTTCAAACTCCAGACCAGGGCAAGGCAAGACTTCTCACACACTGGGAACAGCTGGACTACGGTGTGCAGTTCACATCATCTAGAAATTCTTTACTATCTCACCAATCATTTTATATTTTCTCGCCAGCTTTTACACAAAATACGACACAGCACATTTTGTGATAAACACAGCTTCGCTTTTGAGTGTTCTCATCGGATCTTTGGAATAAACAAGTATTAAAGCCCAGTGTTCAGAGGGCACAGACCAACTCAGAGCTGTTGCCTGATATGGGAGAGGAAATAACCCTTTGTACTTTGTACCACAGTTGTGTACACTTAGCAGTTTTGTACAGTCTGTGTAATTGTGAGCCTTTCCAAACTAAACCAATCCAAACTAAACTAAACTAAACCACAACCAATCCAAACTAAACTAAAATGAACTTAACTAAACCACAACCAATCCAAAATAAACTAAACTAAACTAAACCAAAACCAATCCAAACTAAACTAAACTAAACTAAACTAAACTAAACTAAACTAAACTAAACTAAACCACAACCAATCCAAACTAAACTAAACTAAACCACAACCAATCCAAACTAAACTAAACTAAACTAAACCACAACCAATCCAAACTAAACTAAACTAAACTAAACTAAACCACAACCAATCCAAACTAAACTAAACTAAACTAAACTAAACTAAACTAAACTAAACTAAACCACAACCAATCCAAAGTAAAGTAAACCACAACCAATCCAAACTAAACAAAAATAAACTAAACTAAACTAAACCACAACCAATCCAAAGCAAAGTAAACTAAACCACAACCAATCCAAACTAAACTAAACTAAACTAAACTAAACTAAACTAAACCACAACCAATCCAAACTAAACTAAACTGAACAAAACTACTTTACTTTGGATTGGTTGTGGTTTAGTTTAAAGTAAACCACAACCAATTCAAAGCAAAGTAAAGTAAAGTAAACCACAACCAAAACTAACTAAACACAACCAGAACTAAACTAAAGAAAAAGTAAACCACAACCAATCCAAAGCAAAGTAAAGTAAAGTAAACCACAACCAATCCAAACTAAACTAAACTAAACAAAACTAAACCACAACCAATCCAAAGCAAAGTAAACTAAACCACAACCAATCCACACTAAACAAAACTAAACTAAACCACAACCAATCCAAAGTAAAGTAAAGTAAACCATAACCAATCCAAAGTAAAGTAAAGTAAAGTAAAGTAAAGTAAAGTAAAGTTAAGTGAACTAAACTAAACTAAACTAAACCAAACCAAACCAAACCAATCCAAAGTGAAGTAAAGTAAAGTAAAGTAAAGTAAAGTAACTTAAACCACAACCAATCCAAAGTAAAGTAAAGTAAACCAAACCACAACCAAAACTATCTAAACACAACCACAACTAAACTAAACTAAACTTAACCAAACCAAACCAAACCAAAACCAATCCAAAGTAAAGTAAAGTAAAGTAAAGTAAACGACAACCAAAACTAACTAAACACAACCACAACTAAACTAAACTAAACTAAACTTAACCAAACCAAACCACAACCAATCCAAAGTAAAGTAAAGTAAACCAAACCACAACCAAAACTAACTAAACACAACCACAACTAAACTAAACTAAACTAAACTTAACCAAACCAAACCACAACCAATCCAAAGTAAAGTAAAGTAAAGTAAACAACAACCAAAACTAACTGAACACAACCACAACTAAACTAAAGAAAAAGTAAACCGCAACCAATCCAAAGTAAAGTAAAGCAAAGTAAAACAAAGTAAAGTAAAGTAGAGTAGAGTAAAGTAGAGTAGAGTAGAGTAAAGTAAACCACAACCCAAAACTAACTAAACACAACCACAACCAATCCAAAGCAAAGTTACGTAAAGTAAAATTACGTAAAGTAAAGTAAAGTAAAGTAAAGTAAAGTAAAGTAAAGTAAAGCAAAGTTACGTAAAGTAAAGTAAAGTAAACCACAACCAAAACTAACTAAACACAACCACAACTAAACTAAAGAAAAAGTAAACCACAACCAATTCAAAGTAAAGTAAAGTAAAGTAAAGTAAAGTAAAGTAAAGTAAAGTAAAGTAAAGTAAAGCAAATTAAAGTAAAGTAAAGTAAAGCAAAGCAAAGTAAAGTAAAGTAATGCAAACTTGCAATGCAAGTTTTAGATAAAAGCATCTGAGAAATGTGTAATACAAAAGCACTCAGACAGGAAAAGAATATTCATATATCATTATTGTTCTAGTTTTTTACGCAATTTTATCAGACCATTTATAGCCTCTTCAGTTCCTCAGTAGCTCATAGTGTTTGTGCACTTCCTCAACACACTCAAAAAACTCCATTGTTTCATTGTGTATCGCTGTCCTGACTCACACTTTCCTGAATAATTATAAACCTCTGCATTGCAAAATATTTTGGCAGCTTTAGGAGGCCAAACGCAGCCCACAATGCAATGAGGCATTCAATCATCAACTCCACTGGTTAGATCACGATTAAACAACAACTGACAAACTTGTAGTGAAGTTCATCACGAGTTACGCTTTACACGAAACACTTGTGTACCAGAATCCACTTCAGACATGCGTTCAGAGATCAATAAAAATAAAAATAAAAATCAGTCAATCTGTGTGTCCAACTGGGTTATTAACTGTAAAACTTTACGATAAGGTCTCATTAGTTAATGCATTCAACAATATTGTTAACTAAACGAAATAAAGCTGAAATAAAATCAAATCTAAATGTTAGATGAAAAACTTGAACTAAACGTCCCCTTGTAAATTATTAACTGAAAAAAAAAAAATTAGAATTACAATATAAAAAACACCAATGAAATGACTTAAATTAAACTAAAATCAACAAAACTAAAAAAATAATAATATAAGCTGATTCAAAATATTTATAACAGTGACATTGAGCAATATATTTGTTACAGTATTTACTAGTCTTTGATAACATTAGTTAATACAAAAACAAGTTTATGTCAGATCAGACCCATTAAATAATTTTAACAGATATAACAATAATTTATTAGTAAATGCTGAAATTAATATTAACTGAGATTAATAAACGCTTCAAAAGTGTTTGTCATTGTTCATTAATGTCAACTAATGTAACTTTCCTAACTAAAACCATAAAAAAATGTTTTACTTGAAATATACATGAAATAACATGCATATTAACTGAAGAAAAATAAAATAAAATATAAATAAAAAGAATAACAGCAACATCTCATTTTCATTAGTTTAAATTTAATAAAATTGTATAATAATTTAATAAAAATGACTAAAACCTTAACTACCGTTTTTTTATTGTCCTTTTAACAAACTTTCTCCAGAATATTATGTTGAACATCTGAACATGCAATATTCAGCAACAGATCCTCTGCTTTTAAACAAACAAGAACCTTTTTATTCTAGCTTCTTATCAACACTTAAATAAGGGTACGGTGCATAAAAAAAGCAACATTTCGAAACAAAGAGCTGGGAAAATTGCTTTTAGTCCAAAACTACGACGTGTGCGTAAGCAAACCTTCGCACAATGGCAGGGAAACAGTTGTGGAGCTTTGAATGTGAATCCTCACAAAATGTGTTAATATGCAACATAAAACAAAAGCACATCCGGTGCGTTCCTGAGCTCATGATGACTGCAGACAGGCTCATTGTTCCTGACGATGCCACTATTGTTCTGGTGTCAGTAAAGCATCAGGCCATGAAAACAGCCGTGACTCCCCACATGGTTTCAGAGAACGACTCACGGTCGAGAGGGAAACGCTGAGCGAGTCTTCACAAGCCCGGCATTAACCGTGAATCATGTGATGTGTGGAAAATCATTTCCTGCATTTCAACACTCAAGACTCGCCTCTTACTTTCATCACTGCAAAAAATGCTTTTCTTATTTAGTATTTTTGTCTTGTTTCCAGTCCAAATATCTAAAAATTCTTAAATCAAGATGCATTTACTAGATTAGGAAAATGCCATAAGATATTATGTCTTGTTTTTAACTAATGTTAACTAATGAATCTTATTGTAAAGTGTTACCGTAATAACATTACTACTATTATGCATATTTACAATTTTATGCATATTTAATTATGCATAATTACAACTCTATAAGTACTTGTAGTTAATCAATATTACCCAGTACTTATTTAAGTAAGTACAAAGTAACTTTGCACCTTAAAATAAAGTGTAACTGTAAATTGCCACTGATTTGCTGAAATGCAAATATTAAAATATTCCATTTCATTCAAAATATGATGCTGCTACTTTCATAAAAATTGCAATAAATTAAAATAATTGGTCAAATGCCATAAGATATTGTGTCTTGTTTTCTGAAAAAAAATCAAGCAAACAAGCAAAATCTGTCAGAAAAAGATTCTTAATTCAAACAGAAACAACATTATTTTTAATTTTTTACCCCGATTGTCAGATAATTTAGCTTGTTTTAAGCAAAACTCACTTCATTTAGATTATTTTCCCCCAGAAAACTAGACATAATATCTTATGGCATTTTACTCATCTAGTAAATGCATCTTGATTTAAGTATTATTAGATATTTGGACTGGAAAGGAAACGAGACAAAAATTCTGAGTAAGATTTTCTGTTGTTGTTGCAGTCATCACAGTTTCCCTTAAGGAAATGATTTGTGATTTATGCAAATATGACACGTGTTTTGTGACGTATCGAGTTACCAGGTAAGCAATCACGTCGTATCCCTGTTCCTTGAGCCAGACCAGAATACAGGAGGTGTCCAGACCGCCACTGTACGCCAGAACCACCGAACCCTTCGACATCTCAGACTCAGATGACCTTCAGAACAACACAGAGGTCACATGTCAAGAGTCATTCGTCATGTGACTATCAGGTGTGTTTGTTCGTGCAGCTCCGGTGCTGCTGTAAGTAGAGCAAAACACACTCACATATAACACTAAAACATTACATTTCAGCTTTTTCATGCAAAATATTATGATAAAAACTGCATTACATTAAAAAAGAATGCAAAATAGGATGTAAAATAGACACTATAGAAAATTCAGTGACACACGTTACTTTACTATAGTAATAACGGTAACATTTTACAATAAGGTTCATTAGTTAACATGAACTAAGAACGAACTACAGCATTTATTAATCTTAGTTAATATTAATTTCAACGTTAACTAATGCGTTATTAAAATCAAAGGTTGTATTTGTTAACATTAGTTAATGCACTGTGAACTAACATGAACTAACAATAAACAGCTGGATTTTTATTAGCAAACATTAAAAAGATTAATAAATACTGTAACAATTGTACTGCACATTGTTAGTTCATGTTAGTAAATACATTAACTAATGTTAACTAATGAACATTATTGTAAAGTTACCGTAATAACATGATTACTATTATGCATATTTATAATTTATTCACATTTACAATTTAATGCATGCATATTTAATTATGCATAAGTACAACTCTATAGTAAGTACTTGTAGTTAATCAATATAACCAAGTACTTAAAGTACAATGTAACTACGTCACTTTAAAATAAAGTGTAGCGGTAAATTCCCACTGAAATATTAAATATTAAAATATTCCATTTCAGCTTTACATTCAAAACATGATGCTGCTAGTTTCATAAAAATTCCACTGAATTAAAAAAGAACGCAAAATAGGATGTAAAATAGACATTAATTATAGAAATTTCTACAATTAATGTCTATTTTACATCCTATTTTGCATTCTTTTTTAATTTAATTCAGTTTTAACACATTACCACATGTTCTTACTTACTTATTACTAAGTTGTTCTGACTTACTATAGTAATAACAGTAATTTATGCATAATTACAACTAACCCTAAACCCTAACTCTATAGTAAGTACTTGTAGTTAATTAATATCACTCAGATACTTAAAATAAAGCGCAACCAAAAATTCACACTCATTTGCTGCCTGAAATACACATTTAATATTAAAATATTCCACTTCAGCTTTACATTTCAAATATTACACTGGTCTACAGCCAAAATGCTTCTGAAATAAATGTAGTTAGTAGATCCGACCCTTGATTCGGGAATGGCGGAGGATTAGAGAGTTATACTGTAGGGAAGGGATCTTAATTTAAACCAGAAATGACTCAAATACATATTTGACTGGATCTATGAGTAATTCTATTTGGACAGTTCTTGCTTTTTAGGCAAAGCAATGAATGATGCAATCTGAAGCTGGTATTGCATCATACCATTAATTGCACGATATTATTCCTAACAATCACGGATGATGTGGTCATAAAACAAAGCTTACATCAATATGAAGAACAACCTGTTCTATATCATCTCTAGAATTAGAAATCATATATATCAGAGTTTTCAGAGTTCAGAGTTTAGCTCTAACACACACACCTGTAGTTTTCTAATGAACTGAAGGACTTGATGATCTGGATCCGGTGTGTTTAATTAGTGTTGAAGCTAAAACTCTGCAGGGCTGTGGCTCTCCAGTGAAATGTTTAGAAAAATGCATAATAAATTGCTCATTTTATCTCTAAAGCAGATGATTTCTAAAAAAAATGGAGACCAGTGTAGTCATAAAATTGCATTAAATTAAAAAACAATGCAAAATAGAATGTAAAATAGACATTAATATTTAAAAAATGCCCATTGAGTTTCTTAAACATACTCACTAAAACATTCTAATTCACTTTTTCATTCAAGATATTATGCTGATAATGTAAGACTGCATTAATTTAAAATTAAAAAACGAATTCAAATAGAACTTATAATAATCATTGTGAAAAATACCAACTGAGTTGCTAAAATATAATTTTTTTGTATTAACCCTTTCATGCATGTGTTATGACAACCTCTTGAAAACAATTTTTTTTTCTTATGTGTTTTCATTGCTTTTAGGGCACGTTATTTTTCAAAGATATTTTCAGACGTCCACTTGAATGGACAGTATACGTTTTTGGTTTTAACTGAAGAGATACTGTATTTAACATAATACAGCAATAGCACAACAATAATGTGTGTATTAAACAAACCAATAATTTTTTTTATATAAAATCATGTGAAAACTATCAAATATAAATACAACTCCAATTAGCCTATTGCAAACACAATTGAGTTTTGTCCCATTCGACCAGCAGACGGAGAAATTCATATAGTTGAATGTCTTTGATATCAGAAAATGAGGAGGTGATTCCATCAAAGATCGGGTGGATGTACAACTCTGTGGAAACACAACTCAGACTGTGTAGAAAACGCTCACACTCCCTCCAGTCTACCAGAATATGTCGATTTACCCTTATTAGCTGATAATTCTGATTATGCTCAAAATGGACACATTTCTACCGTAGATCTCCTCTCTGAGAAAACCTCAGACTGAAGTCTACATTAATCTATTGTTTTTTTTAGACTGTGGAAAGTAACAAGTAACATGCATTACATAATCAGATTTCTTTTTCTGGTGTAAAAAGTAAAGTCACACATTTCGTAATCAGATTTCTTTTTTTGATGCAACAAGTAAATTCACACATTACTTAATCAGATTTCTTTTTCTGATATAACAAGTAAAGAAATGCATTACAAGTTACGTGCATTACGTAATCAGATTACTTTTGGATGTAAGGATTAAAGTAACGGATTAAAAGTTATGTGCATTCTGTAGTCAGAATAGTCTTCGATGTAACAAGTAAAGTAACATATTAAAAGTAACGTGCATTAAGTAATCAGATTACTTTTGGATGTAATGAGTAAAAAACACATTCCAAGTAACATGCATTAAGTAATCAGATTACTTTTGGATGTAACGAGTAAAGAAACACATTACAAGTAACATGCATTAAGTAATCAGATTACTTTTGGATGTAACGAGTAAAGAAACACATTACAAGTTACGTGCATTACGTAATTAGATTACTTTTTGATGTTTCAAGTTACACATTACAAGTAACGTGCGATACGTAATCAGATTACTTATAGATGTAACGACTAAAGTAACGCAGTAAAAGTTACGTGCAATACTTAATCAGAATAATTTTCGATGTAACAAGCAAAGTAACCCATTACAAGTTAAATTCATTACATGATCAGATAACTTATTGATGTAACGACTAAAGTAACGCATTAAAAGTTACGTGCAATACTTAATCAGAATACTTTTGGATGTAACCAGTAAAGAAATGCATTAAAAGTTACATGCATTTTGTAATCAGATTACTTTTTGATGTAACTGCAAATTACATTCTAATGACACAAATACATTTATTAACAGCCAAAATATTACTACAGATAAAGTATTTTAAAGAACAACAGTCACAGTAATAGTATGAATTTTAGTAATATCATAAAATTGCTTTAAATTAAAAATGAATGTAAAATAGACTGTAAAATAGACATATTCATTATAAAAAAATGCCCACTGAGTTGCTGATACATACTGAAATATAATACTAAAACATTTTAATTCAGCTTTGCATTCAAAATAGTATGCTGATAATGTCATAAAATCTGCATTAAATTAAAAATGAATGTAAAATTGGATATACTAGGGCTGTCTGGCTTTTAGAGCCAATGTATAAAATCATGTAATGAAAATGAAACAATTTTTTGAACTTATTCAAGCTGATGTCAGTGCCATAAAAACAAGAAATCTGTATTTTCATGGTGTGAAAAAAAGTATTTTAATGGTGTGGATCAGTTATTCCCTCTGAAATGCCAGTAAAGCAAAAGGGATTTGTGTTTAACAGAGTATCACATGATTAAAAACATCAGTCTATAAATGATTGAGCCAGTTTAGCTCACTATAGATTAAACTGCACTTTAAATTCTACATTTATATAAATACAACGCTATTTTTATTACACGTGCAGAAATAACAGAGCATTGCATGAGAATCAGCAACAATATCAAAAAGTTCACATGAACAACAACAACAACCTGTTAAGATGTAAATAAATACATACATAGGCTAAATCACATCAAATTCATATTCACACGAATAGTGACCATAAAAACAATACAAAACCCCCCCCGCAGGAACTCACCTAAACAGCAGCAAATGAAAATGAATTATTGAGAAGAAGCTTTCAGATCCGAATCCAAATCCAGTTTGTTCGCTTGCAGCGTCTGATGTCACCCAGATACAGCGCACATGTCATCAGCCACGCCCCTTGAGCACAAGAGCCAATCAGATCACGCTCAACAACGGGGGTGCGTCCACACAGGCCGGGATTAGCCAATCAGATTACGCCCTTTATTTAAAAGCGTCGACGCGTTCAACCGATCCAGCCATACAACATTTCTCTAGAAGCCCAGTGGAAAATCAAGCACTAAAAATGCCAGTTAGGCTTGTTACATTTCAGGTGTACATTATTAAATGTTTGAGAATATCCTCATGAGATATAAAAAAAGTAAACATTTTAAAAATTATATTTAATTCATGGTATGCTACGTCCTCTGTAGTTGACACTAGGACTCGTTAAAAAACAATGTTTTTTCTTCATTTCATACAATGTAGGCATATCTACATTGTATCTAATTTGCATATTAATGTGTTCTTTGGGCAACAATTAATGAAAAAAGAAGCGTAATAACGGGAGTAGTAATTGGCAAGATTTTCCTACTAATTTCTAATATTTCATAGGAATATTGAAATATAATTTATTTCCCTATGCACTTGCTGTGTCTCCCAAAATGCCTGATAAACATGATTTTATAGGCCTAGTGTCCTCTACAGTGTACATGTATGAAATCGATGTCTAATTTCGTAACAGAAAGTCATATTTTGATTTGAAACCCCATAACATTTTCCTGAGAGGTTTATTTATGATAAAAAAATAATAATTTTTTTCAGATTTAAATGATAATTACAAAATATTATCACATTTCTGAAAGAGTGTTAAATTTGATCGCTAAGTCCTTTTTAAAGTCCTCGTAGAGGCAGTTGTCTTTGTTAAAATTGTGACATGTATGATAAGAATGTATACAAAAATTCACTAAAATATAAGGTCCACTACAGAGGACAAAAGTCCCTGGAGATAGCCTATATGCTCACTTTCTATTTTTAAAGACAATAAACCTGTTAATGCCATCAAAATTTGTGCAATATGACATTTCATGAAACATTCTCATTCTGTAATGCAAAGTACAAATGTCATTCATTATTGTTAGTTCTGTTTGAATATACAATGTCATAAAAATGACAAGATGTTATAAAAATTGATTTATTGATTTAATTAAACTGGAAAAAGTCCAAAAAGCAAACATGATATCTGACAACCGCTTTTAATAATATTTAAAAAAAAAAATCACACTTACACTCTTAATTAAAAATTGCATATCAACTATTCAAACATCATAATCTGATCGGTGCATCGATTTTTTTTTACTTCATTTTATATTCTATTTATGCCACAGGACAAAAACACTTTGAACCACATTATGTAATGTTTCTGCAATGTTTATGTTCACATTTATATTTTAATTGTTGTTTACCTCAGCGAGCAGATTTAGCGTTTCTGGACCTTTCTGACTCCACCGTTGTTTGATGACAATCTTTGATGGCTTCTTGACAAAGCCTTGTCTAAACGTTTAAAATAACGTTGAAAAGCTTGAAGATTTTACACAGAGAAAGTTAAAAAATACTAGCATGCTTTATCATGTTGTTATCATAGCTTGTTGCTTGAACGATTAACACATTAATAGCATGTTGTAAGACTGATTAACATTTTGTTAACAAGTATAACTCGTTGCTAACCGTTTTTAACACGCTGTTAGCATGATAGCCATGTTAAAATGTTGCTAGCAAGATTAACATGTTGGTAGCATGCTGCTAAATGAGTAGTATGTTGCTAGCATGATTTAACATTGCTAACTAACATGTTTTAGTATTTTGCTAGCCTGATTTAACACATTGCTATCATGTTGCTAACATGATTTAGCACATTGCAATCATACTTCAACACATTTCAATTAACATGAATTAGCTCATTGCTAACATATTGTTAGCATGATTTAACAACATTAACATGTTTTAACATTTTGCTAACATTAGCGGCATGTTGTCCAAGGATAGTTGTCAAAATTTAGAGGTAGATAGCTTAAATTCTCTAAGTCTTAATTGTATAAAAGTTTTGCCCCCTCAATGAAAGTCTATGGGATTTTTAGTTATTTTGATCGTCCGTTTAACGATAATCGTAAGTCGGATAGTCAGAACAGTCTGAAGATCTGAACCGGGTTTAAAGCTCTCAGAAGAGAAACTAATTAAAATTTAGTAACAGAAGAAGCAGCTTGATTAGCAAACTTATTAAAAACACCAATTTAGTCATAAGATTGCATTATTTTGCATGACCTTTCCAAGTCTAGAAATCACACTTTTAAAGATTTTAATGTTGTTTTTGACTCATTTTTAATGCTTGTTTGAAAGAACTGAGACAATAAATCATATATCAGAACACATTTTTAATTATTAATTGGATTTGCTTTATTTTTCCGCCATGATCTGAAATCCGAAAATCAAAAATACAATATAACTTTCTGAAAAATCAATATAATGAATTGCTTTTTATATATATATATATATATATATATATATATATATATATATATATATAAATCAACAGAAAACACTTGAGCAAGACAATAAATCAAGTTGAAGAATAGGAGCTCTCATCCTAAACTTCATATACGACTCAAGACTGAGACGAAGTTCAGATGCACAACATTAGGAAAATTTTCCAATGGCAGTTTCTGACAAATTGAACCACAAACATTATAAAGCCTCCAGAAAGATGATGATCTGCTCCATCAGTCATTCACAACATGTTCAGTCCATTTCAGTCTATTTAAACATTTCTATCTCTCAACAGCGCTTTTAAATACCAGAAACATCCCGCCGAGCAGTAAATTAGAAACACTAATGCGAGAAAACGTGATTAAAGTGAACAAAATAAACGGCGTTCTTGTTGCAATCAGTGGCGTTTGGTGAATAAAACTGATAGACTTAAAATAAAGAGAAAGTGACGTAATTTACATGACCTTTCCAAGTCTAGAAATCACACTTTTAAAGAGTTTCATGTTGTTTTTGGCTCATTTTAATGCTCATTTGAAAGAACTGAGACAAGAACTTGTTGCAAAACTAATGTGCTTAAAATAAAAAGGAAGTGGACGTATTGAACTCTCGTCTTCTACACTTTTCTTACTTAGTATTTTTGTCTTGTTTCCAAACCAAATATCTAAAAATTCATAAATCAAGAAGCATTTACTAAAGTAGTAAAATGCCATAAGATATTATGTCTTGTTTTCTGGTGAAATAAATAAAAATGAAGTGAATTTTTGCTTAAAACGAGAAAAATTATCTGACAATCAGGGTCAGAAAAATAATCTTGTTTCAGTTTAAATTAACATTATTTTTCTTACACCATTGGCAGATAATATTGCTTGTTTTAAGCAACAACTCACTTCATTTTGATTTATTTCCCCAGAAAACAAGACATAATATCTTATGGCATTTCACTAATTTAGTAAATGCATCTTGATTTAAGAATTTTTAGATATTTGGACTGGAAACAAGACAAAAACACTAAGTAAGAAAAGGATTTTTTGCAGTATTCTTCTTCTCTTTTTCACTCATTCTTCTCATCTTCTTCTTCTGCTCCTCTTCACCACTCCTTCTTCTTCTCGTCCATGGACACGCCTCCCGGGCCGAGCGCCACCACCAGCAACAGGCCTCCGACGACAGACGTGGTCTGGAAGAAGTCGTACTTCAGGAAGTCATGCATGGGTTTGTAAGCCGGCACTGTCCAGAAAGCGTTGAAGTAAACGTTGATTGCAAGAAGCCAAACCACCAGCGTCAGAGCCGCAAGTTTAGTCTTAAATCCCACGGCCACGAGGATGATGAGAGCCGTTCCCACCATGTTCTGCAGAATCTGGAAGACAAAGACAGTGAAAACTAGGAAAAACTGGAAGAACTGTAAGAGAGGGCTACTCTCTGAGAAAACAAAGGAAATTACCATTTGAACTCACTCTTGTGCATTCGTGGTGAGATCTCCCAAACTCACACAAGAGTCTATATGGTTTTAATGTGAACAATTATCATACAGTTTATACATGTTTGGAATCATTTTAAATGTCTCATTCCCAAAGAATTAAACCAAAAGGTAATAAAGTTCTTAAAGGGATAGTTCACCCAAAAATGTAAATTCTGTCAGTAATTACTCTCCCTCATGTTGTTCAACCCCGTAAGACCTTCGTTCATCTTCGGAAGACGAATTAAGATATTTTTGATGAAATCTGAGAGCTGGATCACTCCTCCATAGGCTTCTAAGAGATTGACACTTGTTCCCCGAAAAGTTATTAAAGACATCGTTAAAATAGTCCAAGTGACTACAGTGGCTCAATCTTAAGTTTATCAAGCGACGAGAATACTTTTTGTAAGCAAAACTTTTCGGGGCCGGGAAGTTTCAATCCCTTAGACATAAAAAAAGCAAATCACACCTGATGCACATTTCTTTGTTCTTCATTTTCTAGAATTAGAGTTTAAGAACCTTGTTGTATTTTTGTAAAATTAATTAAGAGAAAGTACACCGCCATCTTACTGCGTGTCCTAACCAGACGCGACGCGATTAGATTCATCCAGCGACATATAATCTGTCTGTCCAACGCGATGCGAATGCGTCAAAATCAATCAAAACCCACAGTCAATCAGAACAGTCTGTATGCGGAGTCTCGCGGCACCAATCAGAACAGTCTGTGGGCGGAGTCTCGTGGCACCAATCAGAACAGTGTGTGGGCGGAGTCTCGCGGCACCAATCAGAACAGTGTGAGGGCGGAGTCTCGCGGCACCAATCAGAACAGTGTGAGGGCGGAGTCTTGCAGCACCAATCAGAACAGTGTGAGGGCGGAGTCTCGCAGCACCAATCAGAACAGTGTGAGGGCGGAGTCTTGCAGCACCAATCAGAACAGTGTGAGGGCGGAGTCTTGCAGCACCAATCAGAACAGTGTGAGGGCAGAGTCTTGCAGCACCAATCAGAACAGTGTATGGGCGGAGTCTCGCAGCATCAATCTTGACGGCACTCGCAAGAGAATGGATAAGTAGGCTACAATCAAATTTTTTATATTTAATATGTATATGTAATATGTATATGTAATAATTAAACATTATTAAAAAAAAAGACAAAGTCTACTGAGTTACTAAAACAATCTTTGTCAAAGAATACCTACACTTGTTTGTTCACAATTTGAACGTTCTTGTTTCCATTTGTTTCATTTCAAGATCTGAGGTGAATTATCCATTGTTGCTTTTACAGCTGCAAAGCTGGAGCACTATATGATATTCAAAGTCACATTTCATGCTTTTAGCATTAAATAAAGCACATAAACAGTACCTGGGATTATCATTGCCACACTTTGTGTTAGTTGTTCCAGTGCGACGTCGCAGAAAAATAGAAACCGTTTATAAAATAGAATCGTCGCAGCTGGTTAGGACAAAACTCTGAGGAAAAGACGCCTTTAATCGCGCGTAGTTCCGACGAAAGAGACTTGAACGCCGTCGAAAACAAGACTTGAGGACTGGAGGAGGACTTGATCGCACCAATAGACACATTTAACACATTAGAGCTGGACGATTATATTGTTACAGTTGAAAATTGCAATAAACACTTTTAAAAATAAGGCATTGATGGTTCCATGAAGAACCTTTAACATCCATGGAAACTTTCCATTCCATAAGAGTGGAAAAAGGCTCTTTAGATTATTAAAATGTTCGAAAAATGTAAAGAAAAAAAAAGAAGAAGGTTCTTTTAAGAACTTTCTTTCTTGTGTTCGGGTCATTTTGACCCAGAGAGGATTTTCGCGTACCCGAAAATGCTGTTAATGTTATTGCATTGAATGAGTGAAGTCAGTAAATTTTAGTTCAGAGTCTAACATCTTCCCAACATTTTTTGATACTTTTTGTCGTTTGTTGTGTTTTTTTCCCCCACATTGTAACACTTGTGATGTTTCCGGTCAAAATGACCGTTCTACAAACAATTGCTTATAAATCTCTCATTAAAAATAATAAAACACAATTTTTTTCTGTTGGAACAGTGTTGTGTAAGCGGCCTCTAAGTTAATAACTAATGATCTTTGAAAAGGAAGTGAATCAATCAAAACTAACTTTATCTGGACAGTAACTTTATTCTAGATCTGCTGTAAAGCCAAACAATCTCTGTTACTGTAATCTCCTGTTATCACTGTAAAGCTGCTTTCAAACAGTCTATATTGTTAAAAGCGCTGTATAAATGAAGCTGACTTGACTCAGCTTGACCCAATATGCCACTAAACACACTCCTTTATTTATAAGGTACAGTGAAATCTCATTGTTGTTGGTGTGAACGTACAGAAATATGAGTGTTTATGGAGACACACGGATCTGCACGAGTATGAATGAGTGTTTAATGCTCTGCGTGACATTTGATTCGTGGGTTCAGGATCTCAGAGCGCATGTCAGAAATGCGTCTTCGCTCTTCAACGGTCATTTGAAGCTTCAGTGTCGAGTTTCATTCATTCCAAACCCAGTCTAATCACTGTGAAGCTGATTTTAAACAATATGTGCTGTATAACATCTACACATACACTACCAGTCAAAGGTTTGGGATCGGGAAGATTTTTAAATGTTTTTAAAGGAAGTTTTTTCTGCTCACCAAGGCTGCATTTATTTGATAAAAATATAATAATATTGTGAAATATTATTTAAATTTAAAACAGCTGTTTTCTATGTGAATATATAGTAAAGTGTAATTTATTCCTGTGATCAAACTCAAAGCTGAATTTTCAGCATCATTACTCCAGTCTTCAGTGTCACGTGATCCTTCTGAAATCACTATGATATATTCATCGTATGGGTCGAATCATTCTTTTATGCCAAAAATCATAAGGATATTAAGTAAAGATCATGCTCCATGAAAATATTTTTGTAAATTTCCTACCGTAAATATACAAAAAAATATATTTTTGTAAATTTCCTACCGTAAATATACAAAAATATTTTTGTGAGTGAATGCAGCAAAATCGCGAACATAAATGGAGAACTTTAAAGGCGATTTTCTCAATGTTTAGATTTTTTGCTA
>NW_027508723.1:1490000-1562500 GCF_051911475.1 Siphateles boraxobius
CATTATAGATAAATTATACTATAAATATAAAAAAAATAAAGATCAAAATTAGTTATTATTGTATTACTAATAAATCAGTTATTATAATAATATAAAAATTATTATATATTGTTTTAAGCTTAAAAACATTTTATTTAGTATAATTTCAAAATGACAGACAATAATAATTATATTTATTAAAATACACACACTTTCTCTCTCACTCACACACACATTTACCTCTCTCTGTCACACACACACTCTCTCTCTCACACACACATTAAACATTTATTTATGCTCGCTCATATAAATCAAAGAAAATAAAAGGGCATTATTATAACAGCCACATCAGTTTCATGAGCTTGTGTCTACAAACAGCTGAAACACACTGATGTTCAATGTCAAGGATCACCCTGTGTGTGTGTGTGTGTGTGTGTGTGTGTGTGTTGCTTTAAGAGAGCAACCAAACATCTGTTGTTTATTCTCTTAGTTTTTATGAATTCGTTATATGTAGTTGTCATATGATTTATCATTTAATCATTTCACTATTATGATTATTAGTATTTTTTTCATTGAAAACAAGTTAATTAGAAAGTCAAAGTATTCCAAAATCTAAACTGATTTTCCACTTTACTTAAATTACTGCAAATGAAATAAATAAAAAAAACATAATAAAAGCACACAGCATAAAAATTAAATTTTATTATTATTTTAAAACTACAAATATAAAAATTCAAACTATGAATAAAAACTATAATAGCATCTCAAAGATATTAAAATAGCAACGCTCTAATATTGTCAAACACAAATACATGCATTTTATGTGTGAAAATCCCTTACAGAAAAAAAAAAACATGTCAATGAGTGAAACTTTTTTATTTTCCATTTACTTTGCCAACATGTTTAAAACCATTCTTCTTTGTGTTCTTCTTAAATCTCTTCGTGAAGCCAGGAGGAGGAGCCTGAAAAACATTAGAGAATTACACATTACAGCAGGATTTTCAGGACACAAACCCCCGAGACATTTAAGAAGATTTACAAGTTACTTTTACAAATAAACAATCTTTTTTAGGGCAGCTTTTATTTGATTACGTCTAACTATTTTTTCTCTACCATTTACTTATGGCATTGTTTTGATCACGTTTTATATCTGTATTGTATATTTGAATATATACTTCTCTTTTATGAATGCTTTTCTTTTATATTGTTGTATTTCTCTTTTATTTTTTCTTATTTTTGTGAAGCGCTTTGAGATGAAACTTTTAAAGGCGCTATAGAAAATAAAGTTTATTAATATATTATTATTGTCTATCAGTCTGCATTTGCATATCTATTTTGACATGCTATATTTTTAATTCCAATGTTAATTACAATTTCGAGAGTGAAACCTGTATTGATATGAAGATGTCACCTCCAAAACTATCTTTTTATGAACTTTTTGAAGAGTAAAAGTGACAGAAATCTCTCAGATTTCATCAAAATATCTTCATTTGACATAATTTTCATTTATGGGTGAAATATCCCTTTTTTCAATAAAGTGTAAAACTGCTTCATGAAGTATTCATGAAAAATTCACCCTGTGAATTTAATGTATGAAAATCAAATATATATACATTTTATGATTAAATTGTCAAAACTTCAAAACAGCATTAATATTCTACATTTCATAAAATGCACACGCATGTCAATCAAATCACCTTTCTGCGTTTCTGTATCTGGTTTTCTACTTCCATTTCAGATACTTCATCATCATCATCATCATCATCATCATCATCATCATCATCATCAGTCTCAAAGTCATCTTCCTCTTTCACGATCTGTTCATCCTCTTCCTTCTTTGTGAACATAGAAGCTGCAGAAACACGACACACACTAACGTTAATAAACGTGCAGTGTCATCAGTCTGTTGCAGAGTTATTATCATTAATCATAACCAGAGAAAACATTTCTGTTCATTTAAGTAAAGCTGAAATAAAATCAAATAAAATTTAAACTAAATGTTGCCTTGGCAATAAACTGAAATTGAAGCATTAAAATGCATTAACTGGAAATAAATCAAAAATTTAATCTGAAATATAAATGACACCTAAATTGCAATATTAAAAAAAAAATGCACATAACAAAAATTTAAAACAAAAGCACAATGAAATTAATAGAAATGAAGCTAAAATTAACAAGAAACTAAACAAAATTTATAAAACTAAATTCAAAATGTCTATTAAACCATAAATAAGAATAAAATATAAATAAAACTATATTAGTTTTAGTTTAAACATTTGCTAGTTTTTAAATATATATTTTAAATAATTTAATATCTAATTAAGAAAAGCGCATAAAATGACAAAAAAATATTCAAATGAAAACTGACAATAAAAGAAAAGCTCATTCGAAATATTAATAAATCTATAAAACTAAGTTATGTTATTTTTATTAAAAAACTAACAAAATCACATAAACTTACTGAAAATTAAACTAATTAAAATGAAAAATAATAATACTAAAATATTATTTAAATTTTTTTTTTTAGTTTTATATATTTAAATTTTTTTTTTTAAAACCTAATTAACAAAACCGCATCAAATTACCAAAAATTTTATTGAAAGCATAAAATAAAAGCCAATTCAAAATATCAATAAAACTTATATAAATAATAAATTAGTTTTTTTATTATTATTTATATTTTTAAAGACCTAAATAACAAAATTAAAATAAAATTAAAATAAAAACTGAAAATACAAAAATAAAAGCCATTTCACTCAAAATATTAATAAAAATTATAATAGAAAATAAATAATACTAAAATAAGCACAGTTCATCAGTGCATGTGATTCTAAATCAAAATTCCAGTTTATTTGTGAGTGATAAATCGGAGGTGAAACATCAGTGTGTGTGTGTGTGTGTGTGTGTGTGTGTTACTGACGTGGATAAAGATCAGACAGACTGTCCTCAGAGTCGCTGTCCTCCACGTCACTCGAACCCGGAGCCCAGACGCCACTGTCCTCCTTCCTGCTGGCTCGTTTATCACTTCCTGTGGCTCGTTTCTCACTTCCTGTGGCTCGTTTCTCACTTCCTGTGGCCTCGTCACACACGTTTGCTCTCTTCTTCTGCCGGAGCTGGACCGGGACAAACTTCACACCCTGACGAACACACTCCTCATCTGACACAGCCATAAAGCATTGCATATTAATGCCATTATTAATTAATGCCATTATTATTAATCGGTAGTGGTGGAACGGATCACAAAATTCACGGTTCGGATCATTAATGGTTTTTGAGCCACGGATCGTTTCAGCAAAATTTTCTTTTTTTTAAATTATATAATGGGGGGGGGGGGGGGGGAAGTAACTTTGCTTTTCATTTATAACTTAAAGATCACTTGAAGTTACCCTTATGAATTTGTTTAAAGGTCCCATATTGTCGAAACTGAAATTTCCTGGCTTGTTTCATGATAACAGAGGTCTAGGTGCTATAAAACTACTATATAAGTTTCAAAACAGTCGATCCACAGACAAATGGATAAAGTAGCTGTGCCTTTTCACGAGCCGTTGTGACTTCTGTATAAATGTGATGTCATAACTACTCAGTCCCCGCCTTCAGTCTTCTCCCCCACCAATGGGTCACTCAGAAAACAACAGGCCAATCAGAAGAGAGGCTCATGAATATTAAGTAGAAAGGCCCAAACCGACCTGTTCTTGGCAGAGCTACTGAGAAAGCAGCTGCAAACATATATTGAGATGGTTTTTGGTACTTATACCGCAAATATATATTCTTAAGGACATCAAAACCTAAAATAAAACTTCAGAACGCTGTACAATATGGGACCTTTAATGCAGCATTCTATATGTATATAGGTGTGTTTGAGTTGTTTAATTTTTTTTTAAATAATTAATATATCATAGAGTAGTTTGTGATGGGGTAAATTAAAAGCAATATATGTTGACGTCACAATCGTGTTGCATTGTGGTATATGGAGCTGCCTGAAGTGTACATATGAAGTAGACTCGTCAGAATCGAGGGTCTGTCCATATAAACTCCCCTCGTCCACTTCACGAAGTTAAGCGCACTTCAAAATGGCGGCAGGGAAAGTGCTTAGGGAAGTTTGTAAGTGCGTGTCTAAAAGTGGATTGGAACGCAGCCCGAGTCACTTTCGTCGAGTAAGTAAGTGTGCTTTGCTTTTTTATGTTTTTAATTAATTTATGAAGTCACTGCAAACTTCACCGTTACATATTACATTGTTATAGACCGCCAGAGAAACCAGGGCGCCGCCATCTTTAGATTATTGTCTTTGAACTTCCGGTTTTGCGTTCGCTCTGTATATCTCTATGGCATCCCTGTCCAGGAGTAATTAGCTGGTGAAGTGGATTTACTTGATGTAAAGTTAACGAAAGTTATCATGAGGATTGTAATGTCTTAACAAATGTCAGTAGACCGGGAAGATTTTAAAACGAACCGTTCATTTATAAATACGCAGGATTGCTGTGAAAATACAGACCGCAAGACAAAAGGGGCGGGGCTACATACGGTTTATATTATTCGGTTGTTAAGTCGCTTCCGGGTCCAAGCGCTCCGCTCGTCCAGATCTAATAACAATGGCGGAACCTGTTAATTTATTTACGATCACGTCCTACTTTAGTGATGCACCTTTGGCGGTCAAAAAGGGTTTAAACTCTTTTAACTCCGACAGAGTGGTTAGTGTAGCTCATCATTCAGGTGGCATAATTAAGGGTAGAGTCCAGGCATCAATGAAAAAGAAGGTTTACGAGGTTGAGGTGAGTTAGCTGTAACGTTAAGCTAGCTAGTTAGTTGACATAAGGTGATATTCCTTGTTCTGGATGAGGTATTTCCAAAAAATTTTTTTTTTTTTATTATAAAAACGAAGATTAAAACCTAAAAATGTGACAGACAGGTTTTATAGGGTTTAGTGAACTTGGACCCGGAAACAGTATTATCGGAGAGCGGTTACGTCACGACTTAACAACCGGATAATGCCATCATATTCTGTGCAGGGAATTAGCTTACTTCACTGTAAATAGAAAAGTGTAGCAATATCATATTGTGGTATTCCGCCGTGTTTCTCACTGACACGCACACAACTCGTAAAGATCGGGACATCCCGAGCTTCCCACGCGTATTTACGACATTGTTTGGGATTCATGTCGTAAATACGATCTTTACGCGATGACTTGAACGCAACCATTAAAGGCATGAAGATGTTATAGTTTTCGCTGTCTTTGTCTTCCAGATTCCATCAATGCCTTTATATAGTAAAGCTCAACTGTAACTATATAATCTAACTAAATATTCTGTTAAATGTGTCTATAAGACATGAAGATATTATACACTGCAAAAAAAGCTTTTCTTTCTTAGTATTTTTGTCTTGTTTCTAGTCCAAATATCAAATATTTCTTAAATCAAGATGCATTTACTGAAGTAGTAAAATGGCATAAGATTTTGAGTCTTGTTTTCTGGGGAAATAAATCAAAATGAAGTGAGCTGTTGCTTAAAACAAGTAAAATTATCCACCAACGTGGAAAAAAAAAAATCTTGTTTACGCGTATTTTCGACATTGTGGTGGCGTTCATGTGCGCTCGACTCGTAAATACGATCTTTACGAGATCTATGCAGGAATTCCGTTTTCGTCAAACAGCGCCCCCTAGAGTCGCTGTAGATTACTTGTATTTAACGTTACTGTCGTAAATGCCACATTTACGCAGAGCGTCTCTGCACTCACAGCTTCTGCACTTCATAATAATAAAGTATCGTACCGCGTTTGATGGCTTATAACGTTTTTACATGATTGCAGCTAAATTACAATGAATTGCCTAAAGCCTAGGCCTACTGTATAATTTCATTTGTGTTTTTTGAGTGTAATGTAAACAATACAAAATGCCAGATGACATCAATAAAGTTATATGTACGTCGCATTATTTCGTAAAAATGTCGTCGTTAGACATGATTATTGCAATTTATCATAATAGTTTGCAAATTGCGCGCATTTACAATATTTACAACGTGTAGGCTTATTTATGTCCTGCTAATTATGTGAGATATTGACAACTGTTCTCATGATAATCGCAGGAATCAACTTTAACAGTGAAAGCCTGAGCGAGTGGGACTCTTGTGCGGTTCCTCACGCTGTCAGATTCTCGTTTTCTAGACTCTTCCGACTGCGCACGCTTCGTTTTTTTCTCCATTCTGGCAACGCAGGTCCGATGTTTACTCGTGTCTGACTCCTCGCTCGATCAGTCTGCCGTTCCCTCTTTCTCTGTTCCTCCGACAATGCTTTCCTAGCTTTCTGCTTCTTATGTGTGTGCAGTGCTGTAAAGCAATTCGTTACATCGCGAGAGCTGAAATCACGCGATACCTCCTGACGCGCGGCCCGCCGGCCAAAAGTTGCAAGTGCGTTTTTTCCGCTCACAGGCACCGGCGCGAGACGACCAACATTCAACCCGAAAAAGGTCATATAACCATTCCAATAACTCCAAAGCTGTTCAGTTAAGCTAAAAAAACTGCATAGTTCCCCTTTAATTATTAGCTGATCCGTACGGGTCACGATCAACTGCGATCCGTTCCTCCACTATTAATCGGGAAAAACAACAAGTTTTGCAGAATGTAGTTTGATGTAAACTTACACTGATCCAGAGCCTTTCTGTAGCGTTTGCCGGTGACGTGGCGGAGAACATGTTCAGGCACACGGTTGATGTGGCGTAACGTGAGTTTGCAGAAGAGATGATTACTGAGGAAAACAGAACCACAATATGAGCTCATGAAAATCTTCAACATAAAATTATTAACACGTCATACTGTGCAACGATTAATATCTATAAACATTTCTGGTATTTAAAAAAAATATTAGATGAAATTAGGGCTGTTGAGCGATTAATCGCGATTAATCGCATCCAAAATAAAAGTTTGTGTTTACATAATATATGCGTGTATACTGTGTATAATTATTTTGTATATATAAATACATACACATGCATGGATATATTTAAGAAATATTTGCTTATATATACTATATGTATATATTTATCTATATAAAATTTGTATTATATATAAATGTTACATATAAATAAATAAAAAATCCTAAATATATACATGTATGTGTGTGTGTTTATATATATATATATATATACAAAATAATTATACACAGTACACACACATATATTATGTAAACACAAACTAATAGCCCTAGATGAAATACTTCAAATAACGAAAATAAGTTTAAGTTGAAACACTAAAATTATTTCCTGCAATAAAATAAAACCGAAGTTAAAAATAAATTAAAATGAAAACAAAAATAAAAGCCAATTCAAAATATTAATAAAAATAATATATAAATAATAATAAAATAATAACTAGTTATCAGTGCACATTATTCTTAATTATAAAAAACAATTTAATGAAAAAAAGTCCAGTTAATGACTTAAATTTCACCAGATGGTAAAACATTTAAACCAAACTAGTTGACCAGTTTAAAAAAAGAAAAAGAAAATTGAATAAAGTCATATTGTGTTTTGACATGCAACAAGATCTGGAACAAAATAATTGCATAATGAATGTCAATATTATTTTCCAAGCTTTGATACTTTCACTAAATTTTTCAGTACTTATGATTTGGTGAATTTCAGCGCAAAATGACTACTTAATTTTTAAAAGACTTTCCAGCCATTGTGGTTAAATTCATGTCAGACAATTTAAAGTTTAATGAATAGAAATCATTCCTAAATATAACAGACACACCGCTATACAGTACAGTACAGAGACAGATTAATACATTAAATGGTCTCATATTTGACTCTAAAAAGTGTGTAAACTCCTGGTGTAGTGTGTACTTACGGCTGTTTAGTGCTGTTGACTACATGGGGCTCGTACTGCCTGTAGTCAAACTCCACTTCAGCGCACAGTTTCTTGTATTTCTTCCCTGATGTGAAATGTTGTAGTTCATCGAGACTGCAGGGAAACTCGTGCTCGTTCAATGTGCACTTGATCTGGGAAAATACCAATGTAAACACAAACAAGAACATAAACATGGACATGAACAAACATACAGCGACACTCAACATTAATTCACGAACTTATCTCCTAAAACAGAGCATTTAAACAGCCGAAATGTGAGTTTTAGCGTCATGTTATTGACCTTCTTGGAGTCTGTGAGTTGAAAACAAGGATGCTTCTGTAGAAACGCTCTCAAATCTTCGTGTAAATCCTCCATGACAACATAAATAAAACATCTATACGAGGAAAACCTGCTATTGAAGCAAATATCACAAAATCGCTGTAAAATCACACTCTAAACATGAATCGCTTCTGTTTTGCTGCACATGTCGCTCAGCGCGACGCGACGTTTCAAAACTACAATATGACGTCATATAAATACGACGCTGACGTGAGAGCAAAGGCTGCCTATCGCGACGCCAGAAATAAAACGTTTGTAAAGCTGCGAAATCGTGAGATATTTTAAAACCATCGAAAAATTGCTTCATCAATATTCGAATAATGAGATATTTGGAGCTGAGACAGCAGCGGGTTTATTATTCTGATGAGGCGCATTATTAGACCGCTCGTCACATGACAGTCAGTCAGCTGATACTGAGCTCTTCATCTTCTATAATCACTCTTTGTAAATATCACTCACTCATTGTAAATATATAAATAGTATATTTATATAGACAGTATATATTATATGATTTTTTTTTTTGCGAGTTACATTGTAATTAATATTTTTAATTCGTTATAGTTTCGTTATAAAGACTCTCTTGTGTTTTAAATATGTCTGGACCGAACGGAGATCCGGATATTTCAGCTGATGACGGAATAATCGAGGATGAAGATGAATTCAGTGAAGAAGGTATTATTGAAATCTTCTCATTCTGTAATATGAATTTAACTGAATTCCTCGGATGTTTTACCTTTGATGATTTTATTACTTACTACTAGTAACAATAAAACTACTGCTTTTTAAAATACTTTATTACATTTTAATTTTTTAATAGTCATTGGATATGTGTGTGTGTTTGTGGGTGTAACGTTATGCGCGCGCGCACACACACACACACACACACACACACACACACACACACACACACACACACACACACACACACACACACACACACAGTATATACACGCACTCTCTCTCTCTTTTCTCTCTCACACACACACACACACACACTATACATACAGGCATAAATATACATATGTACACTCACACACTTTCATCGATTCAAACACACACACACACACACACACACACACACACACACACACACACACCACACACACACACACACACACATATATATACGTTCTCACACACACACACACACACATATATATACACTCTCTCTCACACACACACACACACACACACACAAACACACACACGCACACACACACAATACATACAGTATGAACACACTAAACACTGAACACACTAAACACACTAAACGCTGAACACACTAAACACTAAACACACTAAACACACACTATACATACAGTAACACACTAAACACACTAAACACTGAACACACTAAACACTGAACACACTAAACACTGAACACACTAAACACTGAACACACTAAACACTGAACACACTAAACACTGAACACACTAAACACACTAAACACTGAACACACTAAACACTGAACACACTAAACACTGAACACACTAAACACTGAACACACTGAACACACTAAACACTAAACACTCTAAACACTGAACACACTAAACACTGAACACACTAAACACTGAACACACTAAACACTGAACACACTAAACACTAAACACACTAAACACTGAACACACTAAACACTGAACACACTAAACACTGAACACACTAAACACTGAACACACTAAACACTAAACACACTAAACACTGAACACACTAAACACTGAACACACTAAACACTGAACACACTAAACACTAAACACACTAAACACTAAACACACTAAACACTGAACACACTAAACACTGAACACAGTAAACACTGAACACACTAAACACTGAACACACTAAACACTGAACACACTAAACACACTGAACACACTAAACACTGAACACACTAAACACTAAACACACTAAACACTGTACACACTAAACACACTGAACACACTAAACACTGAACAGACTAAACACACTGAACACACTAAACACTGAACACACTAAACACACTGAACACACTAAACACTGAACACACTAAACACTGAACACACTAAACACTGAACACACTAAACACACTAAACACACTGAACACACTAAACACTAAACACTAAACACACTAAACACTGTACACACTAAACACACTGAACACACTAAACACTGAACACACTAAACACTGAACACAGTAAACACTGAACACACTAAACACTGAACACACTAAACACTGAACACACTAAACACACTGAACACACTAAACACTGAACACACTAAACACTAAACACACTAAACACTGTACACACTAAACACACTGAACACACTAAACACTGAACACACTAAACACACTGAACACACTAAACACTGAACACACTAAACACTGTACACACTAAACACTGTACACACTAAACACTGAACACACTAAACACTGAACACACTAAACACACTAAACACTAAACACACTAAACACTGTACACACTAAACACTGTACACACTAAACACTGAACACACTAAACACTGAACACACTAAACACACTAAACACTGAACACACTAAACACTGAACACACTAAACACTAAACACACTAAACACTGAACACACTAAACACTGAACACACTAAACACTAAACACACTAAACACACACACTATACATACAGTAACACACTAAACACACTAAACACTGAACACACTAAACACTAAACACACTAAACACTGAACACACTAAACACTGAACACACTAAACTCTGAACACACTAAACACTAAACACACTAAACACTAAACACACTAAACACTGAACACTAAACACACTAAACACTAAACACACTAAACACTGAACACACTAAACACTGAACACACTAAACACTGAACACACTAAACACACTGAACACACTAAACACTGAACACACTAAACACTAAACACTAAACACACTAAACACTGTACACACTAAACACACTGAACACACTAAACACTGAACACACTAAACACTGAACACACTAAACACTGAACACACTAAACACACTAAACACTGAACACACTGAACACACTAAACACACTAAACACTAAACACACTAAACACTGTACACACTAAACACACTGAACACACTAAACACTGAACACACTAAACACTGAACACACTAAACACTGAACACACTAAACACACTAAACACTGAACACACTAAACACACTAAACACTAAACACACTAAACACTGAACACACTAAACACACTAAACACTGAACACACTAAACACTGAACACACTAAACACTGAACACACTAAACACACTAAACACTGAACACACTAAACACTGAACACACTAAACACACTAAACACTGAACACACTAAACACTGAACACACTAAACACTGAACACTAAACACACTAAACACTGAACACACTAAACACTGAACACACTAAACACTGAACACACTAAACACTGAACACACTGAACACACTGAACACTAAACACACTAAACACTGAACACACTAAACACTGAACACACTGAACACACTGAACACACTGAACACTAAACACACTGAACACACTAAACACTGAACACACTGAACACTAAACACACTAAACACTGAACACACTAAACACTGAACACACTGAACACACTAAACACTGAACACACTGAACACACTGAACACACTGAACACTAAACACACTAAACACTGAACACACTAAACACTGAACACACTGAACACACTAAACACTGAACACACTAAACACACTAAACACTGAACACACTGAACACTAAACACACTGAACACACTGAACACTAAACACTGAACACACTAAACACACTGAACACTAAACACACTAAACACTGAACACACTAAACACTGAACACACTGAACACTAAACACACTGAACACTAAACACTGAACACACTAAACACTAAACACTGAACACACTAAACACTGAACACACTAAACACACTGAACACTAAACACACTAAACACTGAACACACTGAACACTAAACACACTAAACACTGAACACACTAAACACTGAACACACTAAACACACTAAACACTGAACACACTAAACACTGAACACACTGAACACTAAACACACTGAACACACTGAACACTAAACACACTAAACACTGAACACACTAAACACACTAAACACTAAACACACTAAACACTGAACACACTAAACACTGAACACACTGAACACTAAACAAACACACTAAACACTGAACACACTGAACACACTAAACACACTAAACACTAAACACACTAAACACTGAACACACTAAACACTAAACACACTAAACACTGAACACACTAAACACTAAACACACTAAACACACTAAACACTGAACACACTAAACACACTAAACACTGAACACACTAAACACTGAACACACTAAACACTGAACACACTAAACACACTAAACACACTAAACACTGAACACACTAAACACTGAACACACTAAACACTGAACACACTAAACACTGAACACACTAAACACTGAAAACACTAAACACTGAACACACTAAACACTGAACACTAAACACACTAAACACTGAACACACTAAACACTGAACACACTAAACACTGAACACACTAAACACTGAACACACTGAACACACTGAACACACTAAACACTGAACACACTAAACACACTAAACACTGAACACACTAAACACTGAACACACTGAACACTAAACACACTGAACACACTGAACACTAAACACACTAAACACTGAACACACTAAACACACTGAACACACTGAACACTAAACACACTAAACACTGAACACACTAAACACACTAAACACTGAACACACTAAACACTGAACACACTGAACACTAAACACACTGAACACTAAACACACTAAACACTGAACACACTAAACACACTGAACACACTGAACACTAAACACACTAAACACTGAACACACTAAACACTGAACACACTAAACACACTAAACACTGAACACACTAAACACTGAACACACTAAACACTGAACACACTGAACACACTGAACACTAAACACACTAAACACTGAACACACTAAACACTGAACACACTAAAAACACTAAACACTAAACACTGAACACACTAAAGACTGAACACACTAAACACTGAACACTAAACACACTAAACACTGAACACACTAAACACTGAACACACTAAACACTGAACACACTGAACACACTAAACACACTGAACACACTGAACACTAAACACACTAAACACTGAACACACTAAACACTGAACACACTAAACACACTAAACACTAAACACTGAACACACTAAACACTAAACACACTAAACACTGAACACACTAAACACTGAACACACTAAACACTGAACACACTGAACACTAAACACACTAAACACTGAACACACTAAACACTGAACACACTGAACACACTAAACACTGAACACACTAAACACTGAACACTAAACACACTAAACACTGAACACACTAAACACTGAACACACTAAACACTGAACACCCTGAACACACTGAACACTAAACACACTAAACACTGAACACACTAAACACTGAACACACTAAACACTGAACACTAAACACACTAAACACTGAACACACTAAACACTGAACACACTAAACACTGAACACACTAAACACTGAACACACTGAACACACTGAACACACTGAACACTAAACACACTAAACACTGAACACACTAAACACACTAAACACTAAACACTAAACACACTGAACACTAAACACACTGAACACTAAACACACTGAACACTAAACACACTGAACACACTGAACACACTAAACACACTAAACACTGAACACACTAAACACTGAACACACTAAACACACTAAACACTAAACACACTAAACACTGAACACACTAAACACTGAACACACTAAACACTGAACACACTAAACACACTAAACACTAAACACACTAAACACTGAACACACTAAACACTGAACACACTAAACACTGAACACACTGAACACTAAACACACTAAACACTGAACACACTAAACACTGAACACACTGAACACACTGAACACTAAACACACTAAACACTGAACACACTAAACACTAAACACTAAACACACTGAACACTAAACACACTGAACACTAAACACACTGAACACACTAAACACACTAAACACACTAAACACTGAACACACTAAACACTGAACACACTAAACACACTAAACACTAAACACACTAAACACTGAACACACTGAACACACTAAACACACTAAACACTAAACACACTAAACACTGAACACACTAAACACTGAACACACTAAACACTGAACACACTGAACACACTGAACACTAAACACACTAAACACTGAACACACTAAACACTGAACACACTGAACACACTAAATACTGAACACACTAAACACTGAACACTAAACACACTAAACACTGAACACACTAAACACTGAACACACTAAACACTGAACACACTGAACACACTGAACACACTAAACACTGAACACACTAAACACTGAACACACTAAACACTGAACACTAAACACACTAAACACTGAACACACTAAACACACTAAACACTGAACACACTAAACACTGAACACACTAAACACTGAACACACTAAACACTGAACACACTGAACACTAAACACACTAAACACTGAACACACTAAACACTGAACACACTAAACACTGAACACACTGAACACTAAACACACTAAACACTGAACACACTAAACACACTAAACACTGAACACACTAAACACTGAACACACTGAACACACTGAACACTAAACACACTAAACACTGAACACACTAAACACACTAAACACTAAACACACTGAACACTAAACACACTGAACACTAAACACACTAAACACTAAACACACTGAACACACTAAACACACTAAACACACTAAACACTGAACACACTAAACACTGAACACACTAAACACACTAAACACTAAACACACTAAACACTGAACACACTAAACACTGAACACACTAAACACTGAACACACTAAACACACTAAACACTAAACACACTAAACACTGAACACACTAAACACTGAACACACTAAACACTGAACACACTGAACACACTGAACACTAAACACACTAAACACTGAACACACTAAACACTGAACACACTGAACACACTAAACACTAAACACACTAAACACTGAACACACTAAACACTGAACACACTAAACACTGAACACACTGAACACACTGAACACTAAACACACTAAACACTGAACACACTAAACACTGAACACACTGAACACACTAAATACTGAACACACTAAACACTGAACACTAAACACACTAAACACACTAAACACTGAACACACTAAACACTGAACACACTAAACACTGAACACACTGAACACACTGAACACACTAAACACTGAACACACTAAACACTGAACACACTAAACACTGAACACTAAACACTGAACACACTAAACACACTAAACACTGAACACACTAAACACTGAACACACTAAACACACTAAACACTGAACACACTGAACACTAAACACACTAAACACTGAACACACTAAACACTGAACACACTAAACACTAAACACACTGAACACTAAACACACTGAACACTAAACACACTGAACACTAAACACACTGAACACACTAAACACTAAACACACTAAACACTGAACATCCCTGCATTAAAGCGATCAGAACAGCTGACGGCACTGTATGTTTCTCTGGATCAGAGTTCGCAGCGATCGACTCCATGCTGGACCAGATCAGCTCGTGTCTCGACGACATCGAGGAGAAGAACGACTCTCTGAACGGGAAACTTCACGAGCTTCTGGAGTCCAACAGACAAGCCCGACGAGACTTCAGAGAACGCCTGAACGAGGAAGAACAGAGCCGTCCTCATCCTCCTGAAGAAGAAGATCCGGCCAGAGACACGCAGACCCCACACTAGACCTTCCATAGTTATTCAGCATTATTATTATTAATGCACTGATGATGTTAAATACTCGCATCGTCCATCTCAGACTGTTTCATAATTATTCATTATTAATGCATTATGTAAAATACCTGCATCGTCCATCTCAGACTGTTTCATAATTATTCATTATTATTATTATTAATGCATTGATTATGTATGTAAAATACCTGCATCGTCCATCTCAGACTGTTTCATAATTATTCATTATTATTAATGCATTGATAATGTAAAATTCCTGCATTGACTTCTCAGTTTCATAGTTATTAATGCATTGATGATGTAAAATACCTGCATCGTCCATCTCAGACTGTTTCATAATTAATTATTATTATTAATGCATTGATGATGTAAAATACCTGCATCGTCCATCTCAGACAGTTTCATAATTATTAATTATTATTAATGCATTGATGTAAAATCCCTGCATCGTCCATCTCAGACTGTTTCATAATTAATTATTATTATTAATGCATTGATGATGTAAAATACCTGCATCGTCCATCTCAGACAGTTTCATAATTATTAATTATTATTAATGCATTGATGTAAAATACCTGCATCATGTTCTCGGTGGACCAGTAAGTGAGAATATTTATATGTGAATGTCTTTATGTTGTTGTTCTGTTGTTAAGCTGTACTGTTTTAAAAGCATTAAAGCACACCAGACAGTGATTATGTGTATTAAAACGATCGTGGTAAAATCACTGTAACGCACTGCCTCGAGTGGATTATTGCTTCGTATGACATGCAGTGTGAATATGAGAAAAGTATTTTAATTAATATTTATCAAGGATGTAAGTAAATTTATATGGAAGCTTGTTTCAGCCATGGAATAGATTAAAAAAAAAGTTACAATATTTCTGCTTGTAATAAAACAAGAATCAACATGAGCTTGGCTTTTTGGAGATTTTGAAAGTTTGTCTTTCTCACAATTGCGAGTTTATATCACAATTGTGGAAAGTCATAATTGCGAGATATAAAGTCGAAATTGTGAGATTAAAAAGTTACAATTACCCTTTTAATTTTTATTCTGTAGTGAAAATCTTACAATAGTACATAAATAACCCAGTTGCTCTTGTAATCATCAAATATTTTAATAGAAATTAAACAGACACATACAGAAAACATGGGAAAAACATGAACCTCCAGCTGCTATAAAACACTTTAGTTGTGTTTGTCAGAATACGAAACACATATTTTGTGTTTAGCTTGCCTTACATCGTCCCGCTGGCTTTCTTCTCTCAGACCTCGAAACACGTGACTTTATTATTATTATACCATGATGGGAAAACTCTCAGCACACTTGAGTCACTTCATCAGAAACATGCGGTTTTATTCACTCGCCGTATTAAACAGTGGTTTTCTGTTTTTTTAGTCATGATTTGCTAACATACAGCAGTTCTCGTGTGTAAAACACTTCAACTCAGCATTATTCTCGTAATGACAAATCAAAGCACACCTCAAATCATCATCATCATCATGAACTCAGTGTGGAAAACATGATTTCTGATCACATGCATTTAATGGATCCCAAAACCAATGGAAATAAATAAATTCTATTTTTACATGCGACATGAAAATCTGTGGGTAAAAAAAATACTGCATTACAGTAATGAAAGTATAAAATGTTTGGCTGTTTTTCAGTATTGAGAATTTTGGGTGAAAATGTTGAATTGTCATGAAAATAATGCGACAATGCAAATAAAAAAGGCTTGATTTTTTTGTTTATGCATTGATTTTGGGGCCTGATGATTAATGTGAAAGATGCATTTGCAACACTGTTTAGTTAAATTAATGAAAGACTTCTGCATCAGCTCAGATTTCATGAAAATCAGAAGCCAATGCCATTATAATCAACAATCCTCATAAAACCGCTCCGTTTCCTGACACTTTCTATCAGGGAGACACAAACACAAGATCAACACTACTGACCAAAAACATTTCCAGGTCATATTCACTCCTAAATAAAATCAAGAATAAAAAAGAAATGAAGTTTTACAGAATAGGATATTTAAGTCCCTCAAAGACTTTTTGCATTGTGACTTTCATGCACATTTTTAATCGTGATGCAAAAAATAGAAATAAATGAATTGAGATGTTTCAGCTTAAGAGATTCTGTCAATAGTGGTTCTCATTACTGTAATATTACGGTTACAGTTTTTCATAAGGGGGAAAATGTGCCTAATTTTCATGAAAATAATGTCACAATAAAAAAATCTTAAAGGGCTCAAGAACAGACTTTTTTTATTTTTGCAAAATATTATTTATTTTGTTCTTCACTTAAAAAAAAAATGCTTTTCTTAGTATTTTTGTCTTGTTTCCAGTCCAAATATCTAAAAATTCTTAAATCAAGAAATAACATAAGCTATTATGTCTTGTTTTATGGGGAAATAAAACAAAATTAAGTGAGTTGTTGCTTAAAACAAGCTAAATTATCCACAAATGGGGTAAGAAAAATAATGTTTCTGTTTGAATTAACATTATTTTTCTGACCCCATTGGCAGATCATTTAGCTTTTTTTAAACAAAAACTCTCTAATTTTAAATGATTTTGATTGAAACAAGACAAAAATAGTAAGTTAGAAAAAAAAAGCATTTTTTTGCAGTGTGTGTGTGTGAGATTGACCAGAATACAATCAACATCAGTGTTTCACTGACGGCAGAAATGAACCGTTGTAAATCCGAGTGAAAACTAGAACTGCTAATAACACGAAAAATTCGGGGCAAAAATAACTTTTTGAGCGCGCCACAATCTGGAGAACACAATATTTGGATCAGCAGATCCTCCACATCTGAGATCATATCAAAAGTCTTATATAAAGTCAGTTTCTTGAGGAGTTCTGCACTGCACTTTAACGTCACGTGTAAAAACGATCACGAGGTAAACACTGGTAGAATGACATAAGCGTGAGCCAATCACAACGCAAGCCTTCGTAAACCGCTTTAAACGGATCCACTCTGGCGTTTGCATTTGAAGGCAGAACTCAATATAAAGATGTTTGTGAAACTTCAGTGTTTGTCATGGATTAACGGCTGTAAAACTGTGTGTTACTCAGATTAAAGGACTGATAAAAGAACAAAAGAACTTCTTTACTCTGATGATTATTCAGTGTTTCTGCTACATTAAATCAGCGAGAGTGAATCTCAGGAAGAACATGTTCAGCTCATCAAACACACACCACACACACCACAAACACACACACGGAACGATTAACATGTTTAACTTTCATGATTAACGTTTCCCTCTAAAATGACATTTGGTGCAATTAATGCAAACTCTTTCTGTCGACACCATTATTACTTTTTTAATATTGAAATCAGCATACATTTAATTTACTACAACAACTTTTGCAATAATGATATTTTTCATTATGGTAATGACATTTTATATGAAAGTAATTGAATATTGGTGAGGGTGCAATTATTATGAAAACTAGACTATAATTAAATCTCTCTCTCACACACTCACTCTTTCACTCTCTCACACACTCACTCCCTCTCACACTCACTCCCTCTCACACCCACTCTCTCACACACTCACTGTCACACACACTCACTCTCTCTCACACTCACTCTCACACACACTCATCCCTCTCACACTTACTCCCTCTCACACTCACTCTCTCAAACACTCACTCTCACACACTCACTCTCTCTCTCTCTCACACACACACACACACACACACACACACACACACACTCGCTCACTCTCACACACTCGCTCACTCTCACACACTCACTCACTCTCACACGCTCTCACTCGCTCTCGCTCGGTCACTCACTCACACACACACACACACACACACCCACTCTCACACACACACACACACACACACACACACACACACACACACACACACACACACACACACACACACACACACACACACACACACACACACACACACACACACACTCACTCTCTCACACACTCACTCTCTCACACACTCACTCTCTCACACACTCACTCTCTCACACACTCACTCTCTCACACACTCACTCACTCACACACTCACTCTCTCACACACTCACTCACTCACACACTCACTCACTCACACACTCACTCACTCACACACTCACTCACTCACACACTCACTCACTCACACACTCACTCACTCACACACTCACTCACTCACTCACCTACTCACTCTCACACACTCACTCACACACACTCGCTCACTCTCACACACTCACTCTCACACACTCACTCACTCTCACTCACACACACACTCTCACACACACTCACTCACACACACACACACTCACTCTCTCACACACTCTCACACACACACTCACACACACACTCACTCTCACACACTCACTCTCTCACACACTCACTCACTCACACACTCACTCACTCACACACCTACTCACTCACACACCTACTCACTCTCACTCACACACACACTCTCACACACACTCACTCTCACTCACACACACACTCTCACACACACTCACTCACACACTCACTCACACACTCACTCACACACTCACTCACTCTCACTCACACACTCACTCTCTCACACACTCTCACACACACTCACTCACACACACACTCGCTCACTCTCACACTCACTCTCTCACACTCACTCACTCACCTACTCACTCTCACACACTCACTCACACACACTCGCTCACTCTCACACACTCACTCTCTCACACACTCTCACACACACTCACTCACACACACACTCGCTCACTCTCACACTCACTCTCTCACACTCACTCACTCACACACCTACTCATTCTCACACACTCACTCACACACACTCGCTCACTCTCACACACTCACTCACTCTCACTCACACACACACTCTCACTCACACACACACTCTCACACACACACTCGCTCACACACACACTCGCTCACACACACACTCGCTCACTCTCACACACTCACTCACTCTCACACACTCACTCACTCACACACACACCTACTCACTCTCACACACTCACACACACTCTCACTCGTTCTCACTCAATCTCGCTCTCGCTCGCTCTCCCTCGCTCGCTCTCCCTCGCTCGCTCTCCCTCGCTCGCTCTCCCTCGCTCTCCCTCGCTCTCACTCGCTCTCACTCGCTCTCACTCGCTCTCACTCGCTCTCACTCGCTCTCACTCACTCTCACACACACACACACTCTCACACTCACTACTCTCACTCACACACTCTCACTCACACACTCTCACTCACACACTCTCACTCACACACTCTCACTCACACACTCTCACTCACACACTCTCACACACTCACTCTCTCACACACTCAATCTCTCACACACTCACTCACTCTCACTCACACACACTCACATTGACACACTCTCTCTCTCACACAGACACAAACAGACAGACAGACAGACACACAAACACACACACACACACACCTGGACATGTTCAGGGGTTCTAAGATTCACTCTTCAGCGGACGCAGGACTCGTTCAGTGCTGGAGTTCTGAGGATCTTGTGCTCGATGAAAACATCTATTGTACAAACAGAGGGTTAGAGGCGTGTAACCGTGGCACAAACCCTTCAGAACACACACACACACACACACACACACGGTCTATCGGCGGGGTGGTTTCTCTCGGGTCCTCTGAGCCTGATAACAACGTTCTGGGTCTCAGCGTCGTCTTCCTCCTCCTCCTCCTCTTCCTCGTCTCTTCGCAGGAGTCCTTCCTCGGCCCCGAACGCTCTTTCCCTCGGGAACGCTAACGACGAGATCCTCGTTTCCCTCGGGAACGCTAACGACGAGATCGCCAACGAGATCCTCGTTTCCCTCGGGAACGCTGACGAGATCCTCGTTTCCCTCGGGAACGCTGACGAGATCCTCGTTTCCCTCGGGAACGCTGACGAGATCTTCGTTTCCCTCGGGAATGCTGACGAGATCCTCGTCCTCAGGCTGGTGTTCCTGACGGATGCTGGGGACTGAGGAGCTCACGGACTCTGGGATCTCCAGGGCTGGTTTGGGGATTTGAGACGTGGATGAGGGGAAGGTTTCATCGGGACTGATGTGGTGTGTCGGTTCTCCTGATGTTGAACCGGAGTCTTCGTGTTTCCTTAAGACTTTATAACGCTGCACAAACACAAATAAACAGCATGATATATAAATAAAACATGACCACCATAAATTATGTATTTCTAAAGCACCGAAAACTAATTATATGGTAACACTTTACAATAGGGTTAATTAGTTAACATGGGTTAAGGATGAACAATACTTCTATAGCATTTATTAATATTCTTTATGTCAACATTTACTAATACTTTATTAAAATCTTGTTAACATTAGTAATGCACTGTGAACTAACATGAACCAACAATGAATGATTGTATTTTATTAACTAACATTAACAAAGATTAATAACAAATGGATTGCTCATGGTTAGTTCATGTTAGTCTATATATTAATGTTAACTAATGAACCTTATTGTAAAGTGTTACCAATTATATAATATAATTATTAATAATAATAATAATTTATGAATAATTAATAAATTAGGGGAAGCAGCTGTATATGAGTAGTGTGTAGCTAGATAAGATACAGTGAAAGTCAACATGAAATTATTCTATTCACTAATAATAATTCTTCCAAAATATGGAGTATTTTTGAGTGAAACAGAACATTCAAGACAATGTTGATATGAAGTATTTTAACTATTAAAAATACTGTACTGTAATTGAGGCATTTTGGAAAAATTGCACAATTGAGAAAGACAAAAGCATATTTGAAAAAGCATATTAGATAAAATAAATAGAATAAAATATAACTATTAGATGAAAAACTTAAGATTCAAAATATTGTATATATATATATATACATATATATATGTAACTAAAAGTAAAAATGGAATAAAAAATATAAATATAAAAACTAATCAAAATGACAAAAGCAAGTAACACATTTTTTAAATATAAACTTAACCGATAAACTATAAAAATATATTAAAAAAGCGAATTCAAAACATTAATAAATACAATATTATAGAATATAAATGATACTAAAATAACACTGATGCCAGGGGGAATAAACAGGATATTTTATCAGTGGGAATCTGACTGGATGCAAAACATTTTTTTTTATGAAAAAAACTATACAATTCCTACTGACTTTATATTAAAGTCTGAACAAAACTTTATCTACATTATAAGCTACTAACAAAAAGAATCAGATTATATAATTTATGCAAGAAGTGTTTAAAATAATAAGGATCTGACCAAAGCATTAAACTGACACAGGTACATTTACAAGAAACATTAATAAATCCAAATAAGTAGTACATTTATGTAACTAAACAAACTCATAGTATTTAATAAATATACATTAATTTGACATAAAATAAACGTGATGTAGAAAAACAGCTGTTGTGTTTTGACATGCTCCATCACAACTAGTTTCTAATCCGATTTGAAAGGTCGAAGTTTAAACACACCTTCAGATTCTCGAAGTGTGTGAGCGTCTTGCAGTGTGTGTGTCGAGCCGAAGACTCGAAGTGATAGAACTGATCGCAGAGTCGACAGAGAAACCCAGCGACAGGCACCACAAAACTAGACCCTAGGAGACAAAACGTTAAATATAACGCCAAATATTAAACATGTCGTCATCGTGTTTGTATCTCATGGCTAATTATTACCCACCATACACTGTGTCGGAGTCAAACTTCTCATCTTCAGTCAGGTCTTCTAGAGTGACCTCCATCTGCGCAGACAGACCCTCCTGGAAGACACACACACATTTATTCATAGAGTATTTGTGACACTGGACCACAAAATCAGTCACAAAGGTCAATGTTTTGAAATTGAGATTTATACACTGAATAAATACGCTTTTCATTAATGTTATGTTATAACAGGTCCTGAATTTCGGCACGGGATTGCGGGTGTTACACATTTTTCTCATTCCTGCAGGTTCTGCGCTTATAATGCAGGAAATTCCCTCAAACGTTTATGCACTAGCGTGTAGGTTCAGTGTGTGAAGGAACACACAGATTATCAGAACAAATCAGTCTTTCTAGAGGTGTAACGATACCCTTATGTCACGCTTCTATACATATCACGACCCGATACTATTGCAATACCCCTAGACATTTGGTAAAATGTTAACAGAAAATTAACTGTTGATTAAAATGCTAAATTTGGTTTTACATTGTGTGTGTAAATGAATCGGCTTTTGGACTTGGTGCTGGAAACCCAATGCACAGGACAATGGAGACACCTGATTAACAATACTCATGATTCTGACGCTGAAAATACTGAATTATTCTTAAATGAATAATGCACTCTTTTACTGACTAGATATATTTAAAATAATCTAGGCCACTTTTTACTGGTAACAAAACATTTGTGACCCTGGACCACAAAACCAGTCACATGGGTAAATTTTTTGAAATTGAGATTTATGCATCATATGGAATCTGATTAAATAAGCTTTCCATTAATGTTTGGTTTGTTATGATAGGTCAATATTTGGCCGATATGCAACTATTTGTAAATCTGGAATCTGAGGGTGCAAAAAAATCTTAACATTGAGAAAATCGTCTTTAAAGTTGTGCATTTATGTTCGCGATTTTGCTGCATTCACTCACAAGAATAATTTTTTTATATATTTACAGTAGGAAATTTACAAAATATCTTCATGGAACAAGATCTTAACTTAATATCCTAATGATTTTTGGCATAAAAGAAAAATCGATAATTTTGACCCATACAATGTATGGATGGCTATTGCCACAAATATACCCGTGCGACTTATGACCAGGGTCACAATATAGTATATACACAATACAGATCTTTAACACAGCTGGTTAATTAGGCAATGATATCGGGGAGGAAATCCAAACGTTCACGTCAAACATGGCTTTTCAGTTTAACCTAGTTAACCTAGATGTGTTACAAGTGTTCGTGGCGAGTAAATTAGTGTAAATTAAAAGTAAATTAGTTATACGTTTAACTTGATGTGCATTTCTCCCTGTAGGCACTAGGGATGCACCGATATGACAATTTTGGCCGAGGCGGATAATAAATTATTCAAATGTTCAGATAGTCTCCTTAATGTTTTTTTCAATATTCATAATTATTACTGTGGCAAGCTTTATGCTCATTCATTTTGTTATTTTATTTCTCTGTAATGTAGAACAAGGTTAGCAATGTCACATGCAATATTCTTTCCCAACTCTGAAACTCAAACCATTTTGTGATGTCATATTATGCCTTGATGTTGTTTTTGTGCTATACAGATGTCACTTTATGAATCTGCTCAATGCATTTTAAAGAGAATCTATTGTGCCCTTTTTTTAAAGTCTTCTTGTTTTCAGCCTCCACTAGAAAAGGTTTTCCTGCTTGAATGTTGATTATTTTATATTCTCCATTGTTGCGGCTCCTCTCTTCCCAGTCTGTCAGTAACGCTCTGTTTACTTCCTGTCTCTATGAAGCCCCTCCTTCTGAAAAGCACACTGTGCTCTGATTGGTCGGCTGGAGCAGTGTGTTGTGATTGGTCGAGCGCTTCGAGTGTGTTTAGGAAATGTCCCGCCCCTTTCCATAACTGCCAGTTTAACACACTACTAACTAACTCAATTAGGCCCCACCCCTTTATTCTGCGTATGAATTATTATAATGAGGAATATTGTGACTTAAATGAACCAGTCGACTAGTAAAACCTTAGGTTCGGGAAGCTCTAGAAACCAAATACATAAAGAACTGATAATAAGAATGTAAATGTGTACCTCGAAATCGCTTTGGATAAAAGCGTCTGCCGAATGCATGAATGTAAATAAAGAATGTTTACCTTCCCGTTTTCCTCTTCCTCCCTGTCGTCGTCACTGCACTCGCCGTCCTCTTCACCCAATAGCATGGCAGAGTTCAGGTGATCCACGCCGTCTTTCCCAGACTCCTTCCACAGCTGCAGCAACACACCAAAACAACATCATTCTCACTGAGATTACACAAGTGCGACAGGTTCAACAGAGTTAAGGTGTTGATCTGCCGCAGTGCTTCTCAAAAAGAGAAAAAACAGCCGTTGCAACGACGTTCAAGCGCGTGTATAGCGGCCAGCGCTCTGCCTTAATAAAGCGGCATCGAACTGCAATTACACTTAATCGTTCTTCTTCAGATCATTGACTTGTAACCGTTCATAAGTCGACAGCATTCCTGAGTATTTTCTCCTTAAAACTGCAGGAAACCAAAGACAGTCTCAAAAACACGGTTTGAAATCGCTGGTGTTTCTGACGTCACAAACTACCTTGTAACCAATCAGATCAACGTGTGATCGTCACCGAGTGGATCTCTGAGTGAGTGAGTGAGTGGAGGCGGGGCTCATTTGCATATTCATAGAACCACGCATACTAAATGAAGCAAGGGTGTCGAGTTACATTCAAGATATTTTAAGGCATTTGCACGTTTAAATATGTCATTTTGGTGATCAAAGATGAGTTACGGGATACAATTATTGACTAAAGTGGAACTTAAAAATAAAAACACAAAGCCAATTCTTCCCCTTTTAATTAACATGAATGGGAATTTCTTGTATATACGAGATGTCGAATTGGTCACAAGTCATTTCTTTTTTCAAAATTAAAATAATGGTCACGTTTAAAGAGGAACAAATCTCCCCACTTTACATGAGCTTTACAAGAGTAAAAGCTCAGGTTTGCTTCACCATAATCACCAGTTAAATTCAATTTCACCTTTCAAGCTCAGATTAAAACTTATCTTTTTAGAATAGAATTTTATGTTTGATCTGTATGTCTGTCTTTTTGCATAACTTTGTATTTTACTGATTTATTTTTATGTTGTACGGTGTCCTTGAGTGCCTTGAAAGGCACCTATAAATAAAAGGTTTGGTTATTATTATTATTATTATTATATTGCAGGAGACAAAAACAAGCATCATTAGTGGGATTTCTGAATATTACCAGCTCGACGTGTTGCTTATGCTCCTTGGACTGCATGTGTTCCACGAACTCTCTGGACGTCCTGAAGTGCAGCTTACAGACGGTGCAGCTGGTGCTGGGCGAGTGACTGCAGCGCTGCACACACACACACACACACACACACACGGTTAAACCAGGAGTTCTTAAGCATGCAAACAGAAGCGGTCACTACCAATCTTATATGCAATGACAATTGCATGCAGGGTTATTATTGTTAGGAAAAAATTAAATTATTAAAAACATTTCTGTGTATTGAAATGAAGCTGAAGTAAATCAAAATATACAATTTATTTGAAAAACTTTAACTAAATGAAACTTAGAAACCCTGCCTTGGCAATAAACTGAAATAAGTTGAAGTTGAAGCACTAAAATGATTACCTGAAAAAAAAAAAAAATATATATATATATATATACATATCAAAACAGCAATATTAATAAAAAACATAATATGACAAAGCCACATAACGAAATGGCTAAAAATGTACGTGAAACTAAAAATATAAAAATTATTTGAAAATTAGAAACGTTGCCATGTCAATAAACTAAAATAAGTTTAAGTAGAAGCACTAAAATTATTCACTGGAAATAAATAAAAACTAAAACTGAAATAAAAAAATTTAACCTAAATAGAAATATTTTCAAAAAAATCTAATAAAATGACAAAAATACACAAAGAAATGACAACAAATTAAACTGAACTAAAAGTAAAATGAAAACTAAAAATAGGAAAATAAATAAATAAATCTTAATCTTAAACTAAACAAAAATTAGAAATGTTGTCTTGGCAATAAACTGAAAAAAGCGGAAGCACTAAAATTATTAACTGGAAATAAAAAAAACTAAACTGAAAAAAAAAATATTAAGCCTACATATACATATATATATATATATATATATATATATATATATATATATATATATATATATAAACTAATCCACATAATAAAAGCAACAAAAATTAAACTAAAGTGAACTAAAAATATAATAAAACTACTAAAAATTAAACTAAAGTGAACAAAATAAAATAAAAAACATTTAAATAAAAAAATATGAATAAAACTAAACCTGCTAAAATAAGGCTGATTGAGGGCATGAAGTCTGTGTGGGATTAGTTCACCTTGTGCTCCCTGGTCCTGCGATGCTCCATGACGTTGCTGGTGAAGTGAGTCTGGCAGGTGGAGCACCATCTCTGCAGGCCGGGTCTCTTCTCACTGGAACAGGCAATGTGAAGCATGTGTGAAAATCAATGACGAATTTGTTCTCTAAGATACAGATACCTAGAGCTTGGACAATATATCGATGCATCGCAAATCGATTCTGAGCTTAGTTTTAACAGCAGATGGCGCTCTAGGCTAGTTTTCAACAGCAGATGGCGCTCTAGGCTAGTTTTCAACAGCAGATGGCGCTCTAGGCTAGTTTTTAACAGCAGATGGCGCTCTAGGCTAGTTTTTAACAGCAGATGGCACTCTAGGCTAGTTTTTAACAGCAGATGGCGCTCTAGGCTAGTTTCTAACAGCAGATGGCACTCTAGGTTAGTTTTTAACAGCAGATGGCACTCTAGGCTAGTTTTCAACAGCAGATGGCGCTCTAGGCTAGTTTCTAACAGCAGATGGCACTCTAGGCTAGTTTTTAACAGCAGATGGCGCTCTAGGCTAGTTTCTAACAGCAGATGGCGCTCTAGGCTAGTTTTTAACAGCAGATGGCGCTCTAGGCTAGTTTTCAACAGCAGATGGCGCTCTAGGCTAGTTTTTAACAGCAGATGGCGCTCTAGGCTAGTTTTTAACAGCAGATGGCACTCTAGGCTAGTTTTTAACAGCAGATGGCGCTCTAGGCTAGTTTCTAACAGCAGATGGCACTCTAGGTTAGTTTTTAACAGCAGATGGCACTCTAGGCTAGTTTTCAACAGCAGATGACGCTCTAGGCTAGTTTCTAACAGCAGATGGCGCTCTAGGCTAGTTTTTAACAGCAGATGGCGCTCTAGGCTAGTTTTTAACAGCAAATGGCGCTCTAGGCTAGTTTTTAACAGCAGATAGCGCTCTAGGCTAGTTTTTAACAGCAGATAGCGCTCTAGGCTAGTTTTTAACAGCAGATGGCGCTCTAGGCTAGTTTTTAACAGCAGATGGCGCTCTAGGCTAGTTTTTAACAGCAGATAGCGCTCTAGGCTAGTTTTTAACAGCAAATGGCGCTCTAGGCTAGTTTTTAACAGCAGATAGCGCTCTAGGCTAGTTTTTAACAGCAGATGGCGCTCTAGGCTAGTTTTTAACAGCAGATGGCGCTCTAGGCTAGTTTTTAACAGCAGATGGCGCTCTAGGCTAGTTTTTAACAGCAGATGGCGCTCTAGGCTAGCTTTTAACAGCAGATGGCGATCTAGGCTAGCTTTTAACAGCAGATGGCGATCTAGGCTAGCTTTTAACAGCAGACTCCAAACTTTTCGAACTTTATGAATGATTATTTTATAGAAGGTTCAAGTGGTGTGTGTAAGGCATTGGAAGCCAGCAGATTACGTCTGTTTCTAGAGCACGCAGTACAATCTGCTGTTAAATACTAAACTCAGAATCATTTCTCGATTCACGATTATCGATATATTGTCCGAGACCTACAGACACCACATGATGTTGTAGTTAAGCGTAAATGAAATTCTCACCCGTCTTTGCGCGCTCCTTGCAGGGACTCCTGGACTCGCGGAAGCAGCGTGACGAGACACGCGTTACTCATGTGCTGGATCTCCATCATCTTCTGCTGGTGCGTGAGTCCGTTCATATGGCTCTGGAAATTCTGCATACACAAGATTTCAACTATGGACCATCACTCTGCTTAGTAATAATCAAGGATGCACTGCTATGAAAATTTTGGCCGATACTGATAACTGATATTTCTTTATATTTGAAAGCCGATAACCGATATATTGGCCGATAAATCTAAATTCAAGTTTTATATCATTTTTGAGAGCCTGATTACAAAAACAAAAGTCTCATAATTAAAATCCATGTCCCAAGCACACAATTCTAATGATGTTCTCAACTAATATGACAGACTTGCACTGCACATGTTGAACTGAACTATAAAAATCGGACAAATTATCTTATCGGGCCGATAACGATAACATTAAATATAAACATATATCGGCCGATAACGATAGTTTGCCCCTAGTAATAATAATTTTCTTACTTGATGTTTCTGTCTTGTTTCCCAGCACGATATCTAAACATTCTTAAATCAAGATGCATTTACTGGAAAAGCAAAATGACGGCTAAATGACGAACTTTGCAAAGCTTTTTCAGCTCAAACAGCAACATTACACACTTAAGAAAGATGAACATGGAAAGCAACATCATAGGTCCTGTTTAAGGCAATTTACTTAAAGGGATAGTTCACCCATAAATGTAAACTTTCAGTAATTACTCTCCCTCATGCTGTTCAACCCTGTAAGACCTTCGTTCATCTTCGCAACACGAATTAAGATATTTTTGATTAAATCTGAGAGCTGGGTCACTCCTCCATAGGCTTCTAAGGGATTGAAACTTGTTCCCTGAAAAGCTATTAAAGACATCGTTAAAATAGTCCAAGTGACTACAGTGGCTCAATCTTAAGTTTATCAAACGACGAGAATACTTTTTGTGTGCAAAAAAACGACTTTATTTCAACTATTAATTTCCTTCTCCGTGGGCCTGGAGTCAGTTCACTAGTGTAACAGCGCAGCGCTTCTGTGTTGTACGTCACACGCATCACCAGCGTTGGCCAATAGTGAGCCTACGTGTGACGTAGCTCTACTAGGGGTCGACCGATTATCGGCGCCTATATTGAGCATTTTTATGGTTATCGGTATCGGTCATTTTCAAAACCGATTTGCCGATAAAATAATTTAATTTTCAAATGCGCTATATTTGGCTCTGACGCAGCCACCTCGGTCGAACTCACCACTCTGTAGACTAGACCAATGCAAGGTCCCGCACATCTGATTTGTTGGGAGTCACAAGTCCGGCCAATCAATGCGGAAAGCTGAAGGCACTGAAAGTTTAGCACTCACACCAACAGCACTGGCTGACTGGAACTGCTGCACTGATCACGCATCAGTGTTGTCTTGTCTCTCAAAGTTAAGGCAGCAGCAGACTTTGCTGAAGTAGCAATAAATTACTACACTGAAGTTGCAAAACACCTCAATATAATAGGGTCCTGTGATGTCCGCGATGCAGAAAACACGGACCGAATCGCAGAATCCATTCATAAAAACGGAATTTACTGTATAAAGCGGAATGTCACGGAATTTGTCAACTTCTTGACTTCTAAAAAAACTGAGAAAAGTTATCGTCATATCATAAACGCACAGAAACTCAGAGATCTCCACGGCAATAAAAGCAATCAAAATAAAAGTTTGTTTTTTAATAGGGCCCTAAACATGTAATTTTTGTTAAACTGTAAATAAATTGAATAAGTTTTATGATTTAAATTAATTAGAAATGCTTTTTGATTACTAAAATTTAATTTAACCATTAAAATAGAGTCTTTAACAGCATTTTACAGAATGCTGCTGGGTGCTCCCTGCACATTTGTTTTAGTTATTATTATTATTATTAATAATATTAATAATAATGTTATTATTAACAGTTCTCAGATTTAAAGATATGTATAAAATAATTTAAATAAAGTATTTGTCAAAACTCTTTGTTATTCTTAATTTTGACATTAACTTACATTTTTACACCAGACATAGGCTATACATCGGTTTTAAAATATCGGTTATCGGTCTACTTGATCTGTAATAATCGGTATCGGCCCTGAAAATCACATATCGGTCGACCCCTAAGCTCTACGCAATCACACTACGCTAACTGACTCGAGGCCCATAGAGAAGGAAATTAATAGTTGAAATAAAGTCGTTATTTTTGTTTGTTTTTGCGCACAAAAAGTATTCTCGTCGTTTGATAAACTTCAGATTGAGCCACTGTAGTCACTTGGACTATTTTAACGATGTCTTTAATAACTTTTCGAGGCCGGCAAGTTCAATCCCTGAAGAAGCCTAGTTATCCAGCTCTCAGACTTCATCAAAAATATCTTAATTCGTGTTCAGAGGATGAACGAAGGTCTTACGGGGTTGAACAACATGTGGGAGAGTAATTACTGACAGAATTTACATTTTTGGGTGAACTATCCCTTTAACATCAAAACTAGAGAAAATAATTTCAACTCTTCTCATATGTTGTTCTGATTTTTTTTATATTGTCATGAATGCTTCTTCGTTCTACATACTTGCTGGTTATGGCAAGTGATGTTGCAAATGTAGCAGAAGAACTTGTTGGAGGTTTCCGGCTCTTCGTCATTTTCCTCCTCGTGAACGCTAGTCTCTTTAACCTCATCGTGAGCGCTAGCCTCCTTGACCTCCTCGACCTCTGGCACTGAATCGGAGACGATCGCATCATCTGGATCATGACTGTTCTGCTGTTCCACTCCTTTATCTGGAGCTTCTGTATGTTCGACCTGCTGAGAAATATCAAACAAAAAGACAATATTAGGGATGCACCGATATGACAATTTTAGCCGATACCGATAATTCTTTATATTTAAAAGCTTATAACCGATTTATTGGCCGATATATTAATTTTTATAAAATTTTTGAGAGCCTGATTACAATAACAAGTTTCACCATTAAAATCCATGTCCCAAACACACAATTGTAATGTTCTCTTTATAACTTTATATAGCCTACATGACAGACTTTTGTTGCAATTAAATGTATTTTCCTTTTTTGAAGTGATTCCAATCATATTTCAAGCAATTTAAAATCATCATGTTGAACAGTGCGCATCTGAAGTGTCTCACCTGAAGGAAAAAATACATTATTTATCAGCTTTAATACACCGGCCAAATTGTCTTATCTGACGAATACCATAAAAAATATAGCTGCAAGCAACGATACGGGGCCAAGCCCATGAAGCAGCAGCAAAAGCAGTACAGGTGAAAATGAACTCAAAATGAAGAGAAGTTCAGATGAGAATGAACACAGAATGAACAAAACATACTTATTTCTAATCCAAGAGAAAAGAAAGAAAGATTAGTACAACAACGCTTGAATAATAAAGAAATCGAAACGACACAATATTCCACACAATTTTTCTAAAGTCATCCAACGCGGGACTCGAACCCACTATCTCTGGATTAGATGCCTGTCACTTATCTAGTTGCGCCACTGGGAAGACATGCACTCACCAAGACCTATGTTTCCGAACTTCCTACGGTGGTTTCGTCTTGATCAGTCTACGGTTTCAAAGATATTGGCAAATGTTTTTTAAGTGCTAATTTACAAGAGTGCGCTAACCATAAGGCAAAACCTAGCATGTTTGGTATCGTTAGACTCTGCAAGGATTCAGGAATGTAAGGAGATGACTCCCATGAAAATAAGTTGACCAAATCCAAAGTTAAAGCATGTAAATATTTTTTTCACCACTAGGTGGTGCTGGTCCGAAACTACTCAGACTCTTTCAGAGCATCGTGTCGATGACCCATACCAAGTTTTGAAATGATATGTTCATGCATTCATTAAATACAGCATTTTAGTAAAAAATTCAAAATGGCCAACGCCCAAAATGGACGATATGGGAAAATTGGATATCAATTGACTCTGCATTATGCCCCAAATCTAACAAGACTACTAATATGATTTTTGGACAAACTGTTCAACATTTACATTTACATTTATTCATATAGCTGACGCTTTTATCCAAAGCGACTTACAATTGGTATATATGTCAGAGATCGCACGCCTCTGGAGCAACTAGGCGTTAAGTGTCTTGCTCAGGGACACACAGTGGATTCGAACCCGGGTCTCTCACACCAAAGGCATGTGTCTTATCCACTGCGCCACCACCACCCCTAGTGGTGGTTCAAAAGTTAAACACAGCATGTAGCCTCAGGTCATGCTTGTGAAGACATGTACCAAGTTTGGTCTGAATACGATAAAGCGTTGTGGAGATGCCTTACGTCTGTTTTTGCAAGCGCTGCGTAAAATTAGTTTGGACGAGTTCGAAAAAGTAGGTTTATAAAATATTCAAAATGACAGAAAGATTTAAATGACGGAAAATGACGCAATATGATGCAATCGAATCATCTTGAATTTTGTTTCAAGCCCTTTATGGTTCAAAAGTTATCAGCATAAACATGAGTGAAACTTTGGACAGTTGGTGGCGCTAGAGGGATTGAGTTAGAGACTCCAAATTTGCTATGGTGATTGTTCAGACTGTCCGCTATCGGTGTGCCAAATTTCATAACTTTCCCACAACCGGTTCTATGGGCTGCCATAGACTTGCATACGGAAGAAGAAACGGAAGAAGAACGCTAACGATTTCAAGAGTTGCCTACACACTTTCAGTGCTTGGCCCCTAATAAACATACTGTATATCGTCCGATACTGATATGGTGGCCGATATATCATGCATCCCTTATTTTTATATTATCTGATGAAAATATGAGTGCTTCTTTTCTAGATAAGACTACACACATCTGCTTCATCACTGAATGAATCGGCCATTTTTAACAAATTGATTGAATGAATGATTCAATGACTCACTCATTACGACAAAGACTTGTCACAACCACTGGTGGTTTTAGTGTAATTTTATTTGATATTTTATCACAATTATTTGTGATAACACAATGAAACATGCCAAATTGTGGGAACATAATTTCCATCACAAAGTAATTATGAACAGATGCAAAAATGGCAGAACCAGGGAAATATTAATAAATGACTTTGTTGTAGTCAATTCATGCTTTTTCCTGTAAGCTTTGTTTTTCTATGCATTTTTTGGCATAGTAAAATAAAACCTGTAGCTGTAGTTGCTTTTTTGCCAAATAATTTAGTTTTAACATTAAAAATATATATATATATTTTCCTCATATTTTGATGGTTTAATTGAGCTTGTACTCATTCAAAACAAATATCCCCAAATATTATATAATAATTTCCATTATTTCATACTTCAATATTTTAGTCAAAAGTTTATATTTTACATTAATATCATTGCATTTATTTATGCATTTGTTACCTCAGAATAAATGCATTCATGTCCACTTTTGTGCCACTTCTGCAGTTCAAAGATGGATTTGTTGATACTGATTCCATTTTATTGGTAACAGCCTTATAGTATCTTAATTATTCAAATTAAATTTGATTAAATGTAGATACATTTAATTTAAGATTAGAAAACAGTGGCCTTATGAAGGTAAAATAAAATAAAAACAATATTTAAAATGAGTAACTAACTATTAGGAACCGTAATAGTGACGCTAACCCTAACTTACCACTAAAAAGCCTTTAGTATGGCACTGATTTGGGTTGGGAATCGGAAATCGATTCCTTTTTGAGGTCAGGAATTGGATACTTGTTATAAAATTAATATTTCGATTCCTTTGTGTGCATTTTAATTTTACTTTAAACCAACGACACGTGCACTGTTTTCTGTGCTGCAGGCGTGTGTAACTATAGTGTGCAACTCTTAAAGTGACAGCACTAATATTCCTCTCTATAATAACACTAATCAAACAAAAGACAAAGAGAAAAATCACTCGCTTTTCTTGACTGAATAACTTTAACTATATTTGTAATGTATATTTTATTTGTAAAGTGAAGTGTTATTTTACACTTGATCAGTTTGTGTACCTGAATCTTAAAACACTGTTTATTTCAAACATATCTTTGGTTCAGATGTATTTATTTGTTGTGATTGCTCATTTTTGTACTTATTCTTTTTTTTTATTACTGAGTGCTTACTTGTCTTTAATAATGCTTGAAATTATATTAGTCAGGCTAGTTGTTTTTCTAGGATATTTTTAAACCACAGGCAAACGTTTCTTGTGTTAATGTTCTTTAGCCTGTTGATTTTTGTTTATGGTATTCAGCTACAATTAAATGTTTGCAATAAGACTTAAAATAAATGTGAATGATATCCAAGTTTTTTTTTTTTTTTTACCTTTTTGGAATTGACAAGTAGAATCGGAATTGTTAAAATACAAACGATACCCAACCCTAGTGCTGATTTCGTTCATATAGACACACATTTCCATATTCTCTCTATGGAAAGAGCATCCCGGATCACACAGAGATGATGTACCAACCTTGGCCACTCGACTCTGTTCATCGGCTTCAGCGGCGACCGGCCCGTCCACACTGCCTCCCTCCTGCAGTGTGCAGTCTGAAACACATCACACACACGTTCATATCATTCACAGGAGGAGGATTTCACACACACTGAAAACACATAATCAGAAGTTCATCCGTCTAGAAAAGTTTTTCCACTTCAAAAACACAACATTGTTTCTGGAGACAAGAGAAAATGCTGCGTAACCCGACAACCGTAGCAATAAGCAAACAATCAGAAAATGTAGTTAAATACACGGTTCAAAAGGAGTGTTAATAAAACTGTAATAGAATCTCAATAATACAAAAATAACACTGGTCACGCCTGGTTAGGACATTCTGTTAGATAATTCAACAGAATTATCAAATAACACTTTTTTTTTTACTGAAGAATAGGTTCAGTTGTAACCTTCCCCCATTATAATGGCATTTTCACAAATTTAGAAAGAAATTATTTAGTAATTGACACCAGGCCATAGATGAGATACATGTTGATTGATATAATGAGTGCTTCTTTTCTAGATATGACAACACACATCTGCTTCGTTACTGAACGAATCGATTGAGTGAATGATTCAATAACTCATTCACAAAGACACTGACTTACATAATTTCTGAATGAATTTTAACAAATCGCTTGAATGAATGATTCAATGACTCACAATGACAGACTTGACACCACCTACTGGTGATTTTAGTATCAGTAAATAAAAAGAAATAAAGGTAAAAAAAAATAATAATAAATATATATATTACACATACACACACTGTATAATAAATATGAATATTTCTATACAATATTTCTATATACAGCAGTGGCCAAAAGTGATGTCCAGCCAATTAATGTTGAAAATACCCAGAATACCCCTCAACACAGTTATGATGATTACAGGAGAAATCCTCCCTTACCTCCAGGATCCGGGCTCTTGTATTCAGTGTTTTGAGATAAATCTGTCTCTTCTGACCTGCACCAAAACAGCAACCACACCATAAAAATACATATGAACAAAGGATCAAATCAAACTGTATGATCTTATTCTTGATGAAAGATTCAGACGTCAATTTTATTGCGCTGATGAATCACTCTCGATAAGACAAGAAATGTATTTGGAAAGTTAAGTGTGATTTCATGACTTTTTATAACAAACTCACAGATTTGAAGTTTTGTGTTTTTTGGCCGCTGGTTCATCGTGCGGTTCTGAAGACACTTGACATCCCGGGTCGGCCACGCCGGCAGCTTCGTCTGCTGTTCAGATCAAAGCACAGATCAGACTGATCACATGACTTCTGGCCTTCAAAACTCAACTTATTTTTCATTAGGGCTGGGCGTTATGGACCAAAAAAAATAAATAAAATTCTCTGTATTAGGCTTGGGCGGTATCCAAATTTTGATACCGTCAAACCTCCTCCCTATTTTACCGGGGTATACGGTATTACCGTGACTAATTAAAAATTATGACATAAGGCTCAGACAGCGTCACCAAACTGTTGGCTTGTGTCTACACCGTTCAGAAACTGAATACCAGATCGGGCATAAAAAACACACACAAAAAAATCAAGGCCAACCCGTGCACGTTGTGTCTGATCCCGGCTGACGGCATTAAATGTAATATGAGCCGGAGCCCTATTTAGACTCGACTATTTTTAATACGTGGGCAGTTATAATATGGTGGCGCCAAATAATTGTTTAACCCAGGTGCTGAGGGGGTGGTAGATATAAATACTATTTATAAATGAGCAAAAACGGGACAATTAATAATATTTAATTATTTTAATTATGACAATGAAAGTATTCATTTTATTAATTCATTTAAATTTAATTAACAAGCAACAAGCCAGAAGTGCATTTGTAAATCCGGTGAAACGCGTCCATTGATTTTTATTAATACAACTTTTCTGTCAGTGCTGCAAAGATTAAGTTGACGATCGCCATCTCCTAGTGAACGCGCATATATAGAGAGAAATGCAAATCATGGATTACATAATCAGAAGGTATAGGCTAGCCCTTTTTCTTTTCCTTTTGAATTGTTTCGTTTAAAGAAATTGACGATTGATATCTCCGTAGTGAACGCGCCTATAGAGAGAAATGCACATCATGGATTAATCAGAGTAAATGCTGCCTATATTTCTTTTCCTTTTGAATTGTTTCGTTTAAAGAAATTGACGAATCGCCATCTCCATAGCTAACGATAGAGAGAAATGCACATCATGGATTAAATAATCAGAGAGTAGGCTAGCCGATTTCTTTTCGTTTGGAATAGTTTCGTTTAATTTGATGATCGCCATTTCCGTATGAACGCGCATAGAGAGAAATGCACATCATGGATTAAATAATCAGCGAGTGGCCTATTTCTTTTCATTTTGAATTGTTTCGTTTAATGAAATTTCAAGCTTTATTTAGATATCTTTCATGTCTGTGAGACATACACTGAGTTTCGGTTAATTTATGATGAGATTTCAATGCAAGTGAACGCGGCGCGCCAGCGCACGATCATGTCATGATTATGTTGTCTGCTATATTTGATTCTTATTTATTATTGGTTGATAAAAAAAAAAAATTAAAATTAGGATACAATTTATACAAAACGAAATTCACTTTAAAGAAAGGCCTTTTACAAAATGAAACTTAATTAAGTGGTCAATGTCTGACTCCCGATGCATCCCATCTGTTCAGTTTTCATTATCAACGTAAAAAAAAATAACATTATAATATTTTAACAAATATAAACGAATGCGGTTATTTAATGAACTCGGGGCAAAATGCATCCTCGCAGCACCGAGTGGGTGGTTGTTTCGGAGATGCGACATTAGGTTAGAGGTGTTTCCATCTCTCGTGGTCACCTTTTTTATTGCAACATTTACAAATTGCCTCGTCAGTATTTACCGCCTCTCCCTTCTCTCTCTCTCTCTCTCTCCTCCACACTGTCACTTGATGACAACTACATAAGCATTTTTAGGCATTGAATAAATTATATTTATTTATTATATATAAGTGCCGGTAATGACGGTATTGAAACTGATACCGTTGCTATTTTAAGACCCCGCGGTATACGATATTACCGAAATACCGCCCAAACCTACTCTGTATTCTTTGGCTGATTGGTGATATACAATATATATCTCAGTATTGTCTACTTTTTATTTGGATAAAAAGAATTTGGATTTTTTACAATGTTTTTGAAACATTCTCTTCTGCTCATCAAGCATGCATTTATTTGATCAATAATAAAGTAAAAAATCTGATATATTACTGTGCGTTCACACCGGACGCGAATAGCGCGTCAAATTCGCGTCTACCTCGTCTAGTTTGACGCTTGACCACTTTGTGTTAATTTGCGCGACAAGAGTGAAACTGACGCGCGTAAAAACAAAAGTTTGAAGCAAAATTTACACGCGTCGCGCGTCAGAGGCGAAAGTTTCAAAAGTTTCGAACCCCGTTGGCGGCCATCTTTTTACAAGATGTCTGTTGTTGATGGGTCATTTATCGAGAGAGTCACCGCTCTGTATTTGCTCTGGAGAGCAGAACAGTGGCGAAGGGATCATCATCGCCGTATTTGTGTCCACCAGACCCTTCGGAGGCGAACCCAGTTCGGCGAGTTTCACCAGTTGCTCCAGGAGCTGCGCCTGGATGACGGCCACTTTCAGCGGTACTTCCGCCTGTCCCGCGCCCAGTTCAATGACCTGTTGTCCCGCATCGGAGCGGGGATCACCCTCGCCCTCGCCCACCTAATCTGTAATTTATTTTTGTTTTGATGATAAATGGAGCCAGCCTAGGCTACTACAAAAGTGATTAATCTGTCCTGTGTTTTTTTTCCCTCACACAACACAGACACGAACTATGTTCTTTCACTAAAGTATGTTGGTTCTCTTTACATTAGAATAATAATAATAATGTTTCATATAATCTAGATTAGATATGGAATAAATAGCATACAAAATGAATGTCTCGTATATTAAAATCAAGTTTTTATGTGGTAAAATATTTACTTCACCACGTGACAGCAGCAAGTTGGCTCCTGATTGGTTAACGCGGCTCGAATTTGACGCAGAAGTTCAGATTTTTCAACTTGGGCGGCAGACACGAATTCACGTCAAACGCGTGAATGCACAAAAAGCAATAAATAAATAATTTGCGCGGAACGCGACAGACGCTCAATTCGCGCCATTCGCGTGAACTTGACGCGCGAATGAGGCGAATTCGCGTCTACCGCGCCGCGCTCTACGCCTCATTCGCGCCGCAGGAATTTTTTACGCGTGTAACGCGTCTTTGCATTGACTTAACATTGAAATCACTCGCGCTAGATGCTCTACTCGCGTCAGGTGTGAACGCACCATCAGAATGTTAATCAGCTGTTTTCTATGTGAATATATAGTAAATTGTAATTTATTCCTGTGATCAAAGCTGAATTTTCAGCATCATTACTCCAGTCTTCAGTGTCACATGATCCTTCAGAAATCACTATAATATGATGATTTGATGCTCAAGAAACACTTATAATTATTATCAATGTTGAAAACAGTTCATATTTTTGTGGAAACTGTGATACATTTCAATTTTTGCAGGATTTTTTGATGAATAAAAGGTTCAAAAGAACAGCATTACTTTTGACCAATTTAATGCATCCAATAAAAGCATATAAATAAATCTTACCGAGCCCAAACGTTTTGAACAGTACAATGTATAAAAGGAAAACTATGCTGCTAATTATTATTTTTCAGAAAACACATGTTTTGTAGAATTTGTAAAAATAGTACCCCTTTTTTGTGATGATTACATGATTTCTGTATACATTTTGTTCATGCACAACATTTTTAAAGAAAATAGACAGAGAGCTGGTAACAACATATTTATCCTCTAAATACCTCTGCTACTGCTGGCTTCTGATTGGCTGTTGCTGCTTCCCGCTGGTCTCTGCTCAATTTCCCTCTTCCTGTCGGGCTGACGTGCCTGAAACTCCTGTGTATGTTAAGATAGAGACAGATTTACCAAATATAACACGATTTTAACAAATATGCAATTTATTTGTTAAAAATTGATGCATGTATGTCAGTTGAGTAACATTCAAACAATTGATGGAAAAAAATATATTTAACTATTTATGTGATGAAGTTTAATATTTAGGGTTGGTTCAAATCCTAATCACTAATACAACTGCATGAACATTTTTATTTTAGTTGTGCTTTTCTCAATCAATTAATTAATTATCCGAATTAATAATCATCTGCGATATTGACTCGCTGTTTTTTTTTTTTTGACATTTGCATTATCTGGCATTGGTAACAAGCCTCTACGAGCTTTCATGCTTGCAGTTGCCAGATTTAAGAGTTTAAATCCTGTAATCAGTGGTTTTCTCTTAAATAAATACAGTTCCTGTCCAGTTTTTTTATTTAATAGGACAGTTCATCCAAAAATGAAAGTTTTTTTCATCATGTCCTTACCCTCGTGTTTTTCCAAGCCTGTACGAGTTCATTACTTTCGTTGAACATATAAGTAGATATTTTAAAGATTGTTTATTACTGTTGTTGAACATATAAGTAGATATTTTAAAGATTGTTTATTACTGTCGTTGAACATATAAGTAGATATTTTAAAGAATGTTTAAAACCAAACATTTGATGAGCCCCATTGACTCTCAAAGTATGGAAGTAAATGTTGCCTGATTACCAACATTCTTCAATATATCTTTTGTGTTCAGCAGAAGAAAGAAACTCATACAGGTTTGAAACAACATGAGGTTGAGTGAATAATGACAGAATATTCAGAGTAAACGATGACTTGATTTAAATCTTTGGGTGAACTGTCCCTTTAAAACTAGCTTATTGTTGTTCCAGTGTTCATAATGTAAAGATTGGTAATTTATATGATAAACTAGATGAGATAAACAATGCAAATTGATTTGCGCTAGTGATGAAATGAAAAAGAAAAAGAAATCTAAAATATTCACGATCAGTTTAATCATTATTGTGTAGCTCTAGCACACTTACATTGCTGAAATAGCGCGCGTGAGGATTGAAATGTCGCGGGAATCCCATGTGTGGAGTTTTGATGGCCACTCCCATTGGAACGGGGCCGAGGAGAGACGCTCTGGATCCGGGACTGAAGAACTGTGGGAACTGTTGCCCACCCATCGCAAAGCCACGCATGCTTCCAGCTTCAGACAGGAGAGAAGTCAATCAGCACGTCACCAAACACAACACCATTACAGACTAGCGCTGGGTGCTAAACCGGTTCATACCGAACACCGGTGTTCATTCTGGTCCCACTTTATATTAAGTGGCATTTGAAAAATATGTACACTGTACTTATTGTGTCCGCGCCTTGACTGTATTAGAGTAATGAGAATATAATAGTTCATTAGTGCTCGCTTTACTTTTTTCAGCGGCGCTGAATCCAGAAGGTTATTTTCCATTCATTTTTCCCATAGGGATTTAAAAAAAGTCTTCGTAAAAGAGTTATAAGCCATGAATCAAGACAACGAGCGATGAGATGATCCATAACACTACAATCTTTGATTTGAACCAAAAAAGTTTTGGAAAATCTGACAAAAAGTCAAAGGTTCAAGACTGTGAACTTAACAACTTTAGTGAGGGAAAGAACTTCAATCCCATGATGCACAGCGAACAGCATAATCAAGATTAAAACAGTGGAGAAACATAAAACTACTCATTTACAAATGTTGATTATACATGTAAAAATATACAGTAGTCAACATCTGAAGTGGATCAAAACCTTTCATCAAAGTTATACACTGTCTAAGGCAGGGGTCTCCAACCTTTTTTCATTTGAGAGCTACTTTTTAAAAAAGATAGTGGCCGAGAGCTACTCATGTAATACAATACTTAAATCTGTTAAATAATGTCTCATAACTCTCATATTAACAACTATCTAAACTGTTTTAGACCTAAAAGAGTTTTTGTAGGCCTATATATGTCACCCTTAAATGTCAGAGAAAAGAACAGAATCAGAGATTAATTTTTTTAAAGAAAATTGTACTTTGCATATTACACTGTAAAAACACATAATTATAGTTGATTTTATAGTGCATCTTAACTAGAGATGAAATGGCATGAAAATTTCATTTCATGATTATAGGGACCAAAATGATCACGGTTATCACCGAATCCTGTTCAAAAAGTACTAATACTACACAATAAAATCAATTCACCAAGGTTTATGTCGATAACCAGCAAATAACAAATATAATTAGAATTCATTTGCACTTTTTGTTTACATAAACAAAATAACAACATTGAAAATGATGACCAGATTTTAAAGGAGTGTCGTGCGACATGTTATCTACTAACATGTAGCCTACAAGTTACAATAAAGTTTTGACAAAAAAAGATTTATAAAAAGCTCGCATATTTCAGCCTTTAACCCTCCAAACCCGATTGACGCTCTAGAGCGTCAAAGGACACACCCCTCAAATATCTATTTATAACTTCGGATCGGATCATGGTATTAACTTACTTTTTTTTTTATGAAAAAGCTGCCATTCCTCTGCATATACTGTGTTGACTTTCGCAAATTAAAAGCATTTTTTATTTTAGTGCAAATCTATTGCATTTTACAGGGTTTTCTTTTGTTTCTTTATATTTTTTCACCCAATTTTTTTTGCAAGTGTTCTAAAGCCTTTGGGGAATTTTTTTTTGTTGTAAAATCCTTTGTTTATTTATGTTTCATATTTTTATATAATAAAAACAAAAAAAATAATTTCTGTTTTTGTATTTCTTGGTGATATATCACACAATAACTCATATAAATGTCTCAAAAAGTGTATTTTCAATGCATCCACATTGTAGGTGAGAATCTATAGAATCCAGAAATATGTCTCTCTTTACTCTGCTATGAAAATTGACCATTCCAGAAGCAAAAATATCAACATAGTGCCAGGTGGCCTTAAAACCCCTTAGGGTTTGAAGGGTTAAATCGTTTTTATAAAAAGAATGAGTCAAAAAAGATAAATTACTGACGGTCACAATGCACATTAGCTTATCTTTCATTATTAATAGTAAAATTCGGTCCGATTTTCCCGTGGCGTCTGTCGTTGCTATGCAACCATGCACTGCGCTCTCCACAATGACAGAGAAGTTTTAGTATTTAATGGATTTTTCATCTGCGCCTGGAAAAAATGAGCGCGTCGCTTCAATTATGAGCTTCCTACATTTGAAATAACGAACTTGAGCGCGCAAAAGACGCGATATGTGAAAATCGCAAAAGACGCTTGGTGAGCTTGCTCCAATCAGGCCACGAGCTACTGGTAGCTCGCGAGCGACGTGTTGGAGACCCCTGCTCTAAGGACATTTTTGATTAACTTTTTTGATCTATTTCAAATGCTGACTACTGTATTTTAAGTTTATTATAAAATATGCATACAAATACAAATATTTCAGTATTTTGAGAGCGTAGAGAGATCGACTCGATTATGCATTCGCAGTGGTTCATGGGAGTGGGCGGAGCTAACGAGATAATATAAGATAATATCGCTTTAATATAGTGTAAAACATTTTTATTCTTTTGATTTTCGGGTAAAACATGCGCAATACATTTTTTAAAAATAATTTATTTAATAAAAAAGTTAAAGGGAATATTATTCGACAAGAAAAACTTACAAGAAAATGATGGCCCCATATGTGCTGCTATGAATTTGAAAACTCTGCACCATTCATTTAATGGCATTAATAGGGATCACAAATAAATGTAAAAGTAAAATGTCCGAATGACTTCCAAAACTGAAACTTTTAAGGGAAATGTTTTTTCCATTGTCATGAAAATAATGTGGTCTTAATGATCCTAAAAAGAGGCTTTATTTAATTTTAGGGTAAAAACATGAACTTTATAATTAATAATAAGTAATCAAGGGAATATTATTTGAATAGAAAAACTCAAAACTTGTTGTGTCGAGATCATTGGTAACACTTTACAATAAGGGTTCATTAGTTAACTACATTAATTAGCATGAACTAATAATGAACAGCACATTTATTAATCTTTGTTTATGCTAATTTCAATATTTACTAATACATTATTAAAGTCTTGTTAACATTAGTTAATTCACTGTGAACTAGCATGAACAAACAATGAATGACATTAACAAAGATAAACAAATACAGTAACAAATGTATTGCTCCTGGTTAGTTCTTGTTAGTTAATGCATTAACTAATGAATCTTATGGTAAAGTGTTACCCAGGGCTCGAATTTCGGTGCGGGATTGCGGATCATTTTAATCATTCCCGCAGGTCTTGCGTTTATAATGCGGGAATTTCCCGTAAACATTCATTCAATCTAGCATGTAGGCCTATGAGTAAATTTAACCTAACAGTTTATAAGATCAAATCAATCATTTTAAAACATTCTGCAAAACGCAATTTCACAAACAGCGTGAGTGATTCTGCCAATGCCGCGTCTTCTCTGTCTCTTAAAATAGGTTACACAAGGCAAGCCAATCGCACGGCTGCAGGCGGCGACTCTAGACTCGCGTTTCAGGAGTCGGGACATTTGATGGAAATGTCACTTGCACAATCGGGCCATTGCATCGTCACTATTGTTTATAATTTGTGCGTCTTTTTAAGTCTTACCTATTTAAACATTCAAGCGATTTTAACCCGCATAACAAACAGCTCGTGAGTAACAAACCTGAGTTATTTTTCTTGAATTATAGCGCTTTAACGCTCAAAAGCACACAACATTGTCTAAATTCCAGTCTTGGGGAGTATCCTCTCAAACACAATCGGTTATGTCTTAAAACAATAATACAAAAAGAAAATGCATGTGACACTATAATGAAAACAGTATGGGCCGTTCACGTTACGTGTTTTGCGCGCTCATCCTTTGCTGAAACGTCTTCGTCTTCATGGAGAACGTGGCTCATGATTGCTTAGCAACAAGGAGCCCTTTTTAAAAGAGGAGAAAGTGGCGCGGACTGTGTTTAAACGCAACATGTGAACGTGGATCCGTGCGCTAGCTCTTAAAGTGAGAGTAGCCTAAAATGTGTCTGTCATTATTGTATATAAAACAACAAAAGATAGCATTAATTGTAAGGAATCAGGATTAATAGCCTTTGTATTCAAATTATACAGGACTAAAATACTATTCCGTGTTATTTTACATTTGATTACTTTTTTCCGTTTCTAGCATTTCTGAATACTAGTGTTATTAGACCTAAACTTTTCTCTTTATTTCATGTATTTATTTGTGCTACTTTTTTCAATTTAATTCAAAGATTGAAATCAAGCTTCCTTTTGTTGTGTAAACTAAAAAAAAATTACCCAATTGTAAAAACACAAATACTGTACAATGAGCGAGCAAACATTTAGCTAAACTTATTTTGAAAAATCGTCTAAAAAAACTCCCCCCTCAAATTAAAAACTCCCCCCCATAAGAATAACCTAAAGGGGGATTTCCCCCCTATTTTCCAAAACGAAATTCAAGCCCAATGTACAAGATCATTTATGGCCTCAGTGAGCTTTTATATGATATGATATTTATATGATATATATATGCTTCCATATCAGCTAGTATGAACTTGAAAGCTCTAGTATGCGAATGAATCAACGCTGTTAATTTACAGACATTTCTCACAGCTTCTGTTTGATTCTGTACGTCCATGAACGCCTGGGGTTTAGGAGGAGCGCTGGTCTCTACAGGATTTAAGGGACTACATGTGTCTTAATATAGTGCTTGCTATATTAGGATGACATGATAAAGCATGTGGCTCAGTTTACCCTGCATCTGTTGCATGAGCAGAGCCCCTTGCAGCATGGGATTGTGTCCGATGATGGTCTGAGTCGCAGAGCACAGGTTCACCATACGAGCAGACGGAGGCGCGGGAGCCATCGACCTGTTTAATGACGACACAAACACAAGCGTAGTTCTTAGTTTAATGTAAAAGAAGCATTATTATGAAAAAATAAGGTTCATTAGTTAACATGAACACATAATGAACTGCACGTGCACAACATTTATTAATCTTTGTTAATGTTAATTTCAACATTTACTAATACATTATTAAAATCTTGTTAACATTAGTTAATGCACTGTGAACTAACATAAACAAACAATGAAGAGCTGGATTTTTATTAACTACAGGACCAAATGTATTCCTCATGGTTAGTTCATGTTAGTTCATAGATACATTAAATAATGTTAAGTTACAAAGTGTTACCAAAATGTTAAATGCAATATAACATTATGAACATCCGTGCAAAATTATACATTTTAATGTATTTAATGTATCATTTTAATGGGTCAGTGAAAAGAGTTGCTTAGCCTTCAGAAAATATTGTTAATTGGGATGTACGATATATCGACCACAAACAGCCGATATATGATCTTTTTTAAGGTTATCTGGCTAATAAAAAAATTGGCTTAAATATTAAAGCCGATAAATAATGAATTTAAGTCCATTGTATTTAGTTTCAATAACTAATAGTTTCAATGTTTGTAATTATTTTGTCTTGCTTTTGAAAGAAAAAAAATCAGTTAAAAGCACATTTTTATGCAATGGTGAAAAATTGTCAAAATTAATGCGAAGAAATGCGAAAAGCCACATTAGGTATTTGGTATTCGGCCAAGAATTTTCTACATCCCTAACATTAGATATCAGTTTGTTTTCCACCAAACCCCATCATAAACACACAGAACACTTGGAATATACGACACGTGTCACATGGGATCATTCTGTGATGCTTCTGTGTCTTTTTTTAAAGCTTGATGCCTGTCACTTTTTTAAAAAAAGAAAGAAGGTCGTAATTCATTAGAACAACAGCAGGGTGAGTAAATGAGGACTTGAGTTTCATTTTAGGGTGAACTATCCCTTTAAGAAGAGGTGTAAATGAGATCTCTGAATCATCACATAGTTTGTGAAATTATGTCTCACAGAAAGCTTTCAAAAGACTGATTTGTTCTGATAATCTGTGTGTTCCTTTACTCACTGAACCTACACGCTAGTGCATAAACGTGTGAGGGAATTTCCTGCATTATAAGCGCAGAACCAGCAGGAATGAGAAAAAAAGAGAGTGTAACACTCGCAATCCCGTGCCGAAATTCAGGAGCGTTTATAACATAAAATCAAATTATCGACTATGATCGTTAAAAACGACTATGAGATCGCATTGCATGAGATTAGTCAAATTTAGGATTAAGTATAAAATGTTATTATTTGTTTTTTAGGGCTTAAATGGGACGGCACTGAGTTAGATTAGTGAACTTCTTCAGCGACGTACATCCTGTAGGCCTTTAAGATCTGCACAAAGGTTTCAGATAACCAGTCCTAAGTCTCGACTAAAATCAAGGATCCATGTCAGATCTAGCCTTGATGCATTTAAATCTCATTTAAAGACTCTCTTGCATTTGATCGTATCTCATTTTTGTAATTGTTTTATAATTAGTTGTTGACCGATATTGGTTTTTTGATGGCCGATGACTATCTTAGAGAGTAGGGTGGCCGACATATATATACATTTTATATGTATTTTAATCAATATTTAAAGGGGCATTGTGTAGGAATTTCTCCCATCTAGCGGTGAAATTGTATTTTGCATTCAAACGAATTGTGCTCTCCAGCGACTCGCGTTTTCAAATGCGTGTTGCAACTACGGTAGCTGTTATGTACCAAAAAGCTATGACAGGATGTCTTCTAATAGCACTTCGTCGAAACGAACGAAAACGCGTTATGCTAGTACTTTTTGACCCTCTCTGCTATTATAGTTTTTCAAGATGGCGGATCGACGTGGAAGCCTCCGTGGATCTACCCGTCACATATATATATAAAGATAATAAATTCTTCGTTTACAAGGATAAGTCAGATAATTGGCAGAGGTATTTGTACACCATTGAGGACATATTTATTAATAAAAATATTGATTTTAGCTAATAAAATACCTAAAAAACTACACATTGTCCCTTTAATAAATTAGAAATAAATTAGAAAACAAATCTTTAAAATAAACATGCTTATACTTTAGATGGCAACTTCTTGAATCTGCAATCCTATAACACTATTTTTCACAAATAAAGTAATTATTTAAAAATACATGAATAGAGTGTTTTCACTACACGTCATCAATCCGGAAGTCGGCCATTTTGGAGGCACTGAACGTAAACAACGCCACTGAACTGAACGGACTTGCATATTTGGCTGATTATTGCTGCTGAAAAATGGTCGTGTTTTGGTCAGTACTAATCGGTTTGCACCGGGAAAAAACATTTTGAGTTCTATAGACTGCCAAAAGTTAAAGAGAAGAGTGCAAAAAACGCATGAAAGAAGGCGCTGGTGGTTGAGAGAGACACAGCATCAGCCACATGTGTAAATGAAGCGTTGATTATGGCTAAAATGTTGACAAAGTAGTTAACTATGGCTACATTCACTCTGTCAGTCCAAATCCGATTATCTTTGAATCCGATTGGAATCTGATCTAAAATGATGTCCACAGTGTGTATCGCAACTGTTCAGATCCGATGTGTGTGTTCATGCAGCTCTTTGGCAATGTGGCAGTGACGTTGTGTTAATGGAGGGGTTCGCATTTGCAATATTGTCTGTTTTTTTTAAATGTTACAACATGTAACATGACTCCTGCGTCTCGAGCTGCAGAACTGGAGGAGGCTGGTGTGCACAGCTTTTTTTCCACGTCGGTTTCAAAAATAATAATTTTCTGCTTGTCTGGCACTTTGCAACAACACAGCCTTGTTTCGGCAGCGACTTTCAGCATGTTCCCTATAACAACGTCTGGCGTTTACATTTTACGTGACGTGAGAAAGTCACATACCACGCGACATCCGATCCGAGCGTTCAGACTGAAGCGAATTACCTGATGTGTGATTTGAATATGATTTCAAACCACATATGGATGTTGCTTGAAATGGATTTCATGTGCTTTTTTGGACTGACAATATGAACCCGACGTCTATGCCGAGATAAGAAATAGAAGGACGAATAGCGGTAAGGGCTAGAGAAGCTAACGTTAGCTCGTTCACATCTTTACCACATATTAACTTTAGTTCGTCAAAATCCCGCGCTGTTTCCTGCTTACTAAGTCCTTCTCTATATGATTTCACAGCTTCCATGTGTTTTTTCCGTAGTTTAGACATCATAAATTAGTGTAACAATGTGTTCAGTAGTACATAAATAGTGCAATCCGTGCTGTTGTTTACATCCGAGTATCTCCAATATGGCCGCGCATCCGGGTAACTGAGCAAATCGTGACGTAGGTGCAAACCCTCTATGTGTGAATAAAAAGTAAACACTGTAACAGGGCACTCAGTAATCTGGTAATTTCGTGCGCACTGGTAATCATATTTTTTTAAATAAAGACAAGGTAACGCTAATTTTACATACAGCACGATGAAAACGATATGAATATGACACAGTGGGCCATTGGATATAGCACAGCATATTTTAAAATGACGGATTTAAAGTTTTCAATCGCGTCTCCTGTGAGGCTGATCTTCTGTTCGCATTCACTCGCTTCACACCGACTGTCACTCGCAGGAACACGTTTATGCAGGCTACAAACGCACAATTCACAAGATATCACAGCTGGATTCGATTAAATCTGCAAGGTTTGTGAAATTAAATGTTTATTAGACATTCAGAGATTTGTTTAAATGATGTAGCTGCGCATTTGCTGAATGTTGACGGTAAAATGAGAAAGTATTTTAGCCTGATCGTTTGCCTTTTCTGTTACAAATAATATAAAAGCAAACGCTTTACTTTTTCGCATAACATTTACTTTCTTTGTTTACCAGTTCTGTCTAACAAAGTATTAGAAAAAGGAGAATGCGAGTGAGCGCTGTGTGATCAGGCGCTGTCGTTCTCAGCGCCGCCCGTCAAAATAAAAGTTCGGAGCGCCGTCAAAATAAAAGTCCCGCTTTCAAAACATCGGCCAATCAGAAAAACGTATCGACCGATGCCGCTATTTAAAAAAATGCCAAATATCGCCTTGCCAATATATAATTCGACCACAATTTATAATCTTAGATTGTATGTGCTGGGCTGTACGTATAGCACTTTGGCTAACGTGTGTTGTTTATAAATGTGCTTGATGGATAAAACGACTGAGATTTGTAGTGCATTCATGCAGCGCACCGTGCCGTCTGATGGTGGTGTGTGATGTGATGTGCGGGCGGAGGCTGAGGAGGTGGAGGAGGAGGTGGAGGAGTCTGATGCTGGAACAGCTGTTGAAGCTGACGCAGATGTTGCTGAAACTGATGCTGTTGCTGAAACTGATGCTGTTGCTGCTGCTGATGCTGCTGATGCTGCTGATGCTGATGAGGATTAAACATTCTCCTGACGTCTGTACGCTGCGCTCAGAGATTCACCTCTTCAATCTGGGAAAAACAGAGATGAGTTACTACATATAACCCCCTTCACCCTCGTTCCTACGATCACTGGGTAACATTATGCAAAGGGATGCACGATATATTGGCCATCATATCGGTATCTGCCGATATATGTCCATTTTTAATGTTATCGTTATCGGCCTGATAAGAAAATTTGGCTCAAATACAAAAGAAAAGAAAGAAAATTTGGATAAATAATGTATTATTTTCTTCAGCTGAGACACTTCAGATGCGCACTGTTCAACATGATGGATTTGAATTGCTTGAAATATGATTGGAATCTCTTAAAAAAAGGAAAATAGAGTTCAGTGTAGGGCTGGACCAGAATATTCGAATATTCGTTCGGTGGGTTGGTATTCGATTTGAAAATTTGACATTCGAATATTCGTTTTTTTTTTTTTTTTGCACACCTGGGATCCCCCGCGAAACGGTTCTCACTCGCGCTTGAATAAGGCCGGCGACACACTGGCTGCATGGCGTGAGCGTCTCAGCTGTGTGGCATGTACGTTTTTATTTCAGCTCCCATGTTAACAGGTTGGAGTTTGCACACTGCCTGTGTGAAACACGCGTCTCAGGCGCGGCTCGAGCCACGCGGAAAATGCGTGCATGCTAGAAATAGAACCGACGCCTAACTGCAACGGGAGTGTTCTCTGGCTAGAGCGCAGAACAGCGGAGTTTGTATGGACCGAAGTGCATGCCTGAGCTTGTGTTTTGGGTTAAGCTGCGTTGCTTTGACATTGTGGAAAATAGAATAATAGAAACAAAATGTATTAGCCTTTTACCCGTTATTATCAATCTAAATTAATCTCGTTTTTAATTTAACTTAATTTCGTTTTTCTTTATTTAAATTTTGTTTTTTCTTTATTTAAGTTTCATTTTTCTTTATTTAAATTTCGTTTTTTCTTTATTTAAGTTTCATTTTTCTTTATTTAAATTTCGTTTTTCTTTATTTAAGTTTCGTTTTTCTTTATTTAAGTTTCGTTTTTCTTTATTAAAATTAATTTTTTTCTTTATTTAAATTTCGTTTTTCCTTATTTAAATTAATTTTTTTCTTTATTTAAATTTCGTTTTTCTTTATTTAAATCTACCCTTTACTGTGTCAGTAATTTGTTAGTCAGAAAAATATTAGACTACCTTAAAAGTATTGCTTAATTTAACAGACCTGTGTGTGTGCGTTTTATATCATAGTGGAGTGTCCGTTCTCGGAGCATATAAACCCTGCCCGCGTGAGGTGCGCTGCTTCCCGCTCGCGCTGTTCTGTAGCTGACTAAAAGTTTATTAATTCTGAATGTGTCGCGTCTCGCGTGTCCATCTATATTGCACCAAATGCAACACTGCACTCCCTTGTGAAGTCGGTTGGATGAACGGTTCTCGAAATAATCAAAATGCAAAAAGACAGACCAACACAGAGATTCCTGCCTTTATTAGTGAAAAGAATATGTTCAGCCCCCTCTCGCCGAAGCTTCGAATATTCGATGTTCATTACTACCGAAGCTTCGAAGCTCAAAAAATGGTATTCGGACCAGCCCTAGTTCAGTGCAACATGTGTAGCGCAAATCCGTCATATTGGCTACAAAAAATGATAATGAGAACATTATATAATTGTGCGCTTGGGACATGGATTTTACTGGTGAGACTTTTGTTTTTGTAACCAGGCTCTCAAAAACTATATAAAAATTCAGATTTAGATTTATCGGCCAATATATCGGTTATCGGCTTTAAAATATAAAGAATTATCGGTTATCGTATCGGCCAAAAAATCATATCGGTGCATCCCTAATTATGCAGTAGTATTATTTCGACAATTGCAATTACGATTAAAACTGCAATATGACATGATCTGATTCTGAACATCTCATATTAAATCATCAAAATTGTATAAAGTCTGTCTCTGAATTTTTACACCAAGTCTTTTATTAAAACTAGTTTACCGAAACAACCTGCAGCCAGTTGCGTAAACCGCCACTATGTTAAGACTGTGCTACTGTACATTATTTAACAAACCGGCTTATTTACTTATTTCAATTAAGAAGACTTCACCCAATCATAATAGAAGACATGTGTATGCGAGTGTGTATATATATATATATATACACACATTCCACACACACATATATATATATATATATAGTGCCGGGCAACGATTAACCATGATTAATCACATCCAAAATTAAAGTTTGTGTTTAAATAATATACGTGTGTACGTTGTATAATTATGTATATATAAATATGCACGTATATATTTAAGAAAAATGTGTTATTTATATATAAAATGTATATTTATATACAATATAAATAGTGCATAAATATATGCAGTATATACATGCACATATTTCTTAAATAAATACATGCATATGTGTGTACTTACTTACATATACAAAATAATTATACACAGTACACACACATATTACGTAAACAAAATTTTGTATTTTGGATGCGATTAATTGTTGCCCAGCACTAATACAAAAAAAATATATATATAGCCTATATACACTGCCCTGCCAAAAAAAAAATCTGCTGTTTGGATTAAAATAGGCAAATGCTTAAGGGTTTATAATTGGATCATAATTGCAGTGATTATTATGTTCCTAGCATGTTATATGTTTGTCAAAAGTTCTTCTAACTCTAATTGATGGGGTGTGTAGCTTTTCATTTCTTGAACAACCATTTAGGAAGACACATCATGGACATATTCCAGGATGACAATGTCAAGATGCATCAGGCTCAGATTGTGAAAGAATAGTTGGGAGGAGCATGAAGAATCACTTTCACACATGAATCACACAGGAGCATCGGCCCATATATGCTAATTTCTTATTTTATCATTATTGGCCTGATAAGAAAATGTGGCCGATATATTAAAACCGATAAATAATGTATTATTTCCTTCAGCTGAGACAGTTCAGATGCGCACTGTTCAACATGATGGATTTGAATTGCTTGAAATATGATTGGAAAAATTTCAAACAAGAAATACAGTTTATATACAGCACAACACTAATCTTTCATATTGGCTACATAAAACTACGATGAGAACATCATCATAATTGTGTGCTTGACATGGATTTTAATGGTGAGACTTTTCTTTTTATAATCAGGCTCTCAAAAAGGATATAAAGAGTTTAGATTTCATCTTATATATATCAGCTATCAAATATAAAGAATTATTGGTCATCGTTATGAGACAAAATGTCCATATCGGTGCATCCCTAGTACCAAAAATAAGGAGCTCCTCTTGATGGAAATAATATCACATACATTTTTGGTGAAAATTTTGTATTGACAAGGCAAGAGAGTCAAGTAACTTAGAAAATAAATGTTTAGTATATGATGTAAAAGAGTAAGCCCTTAAAGGCAAAATATAAAATAATATATATTACCTATATATATATTTATAAAAGGGATGCAAGGGAGTCCGTGGAAAAATCTAGAGGAAAACGGTTAAGAAAATGTAAAATTAAATAAATAATAAGATTTTAAAAAGTCAATAAATTAGATTAAAATAAACAAGTTAATAAAATGCCATTCAAATAAAAAGAGTAGTTATTAATCAATAAAATAGATTAAAATAAATTAATGAATGAATAAAAAGTTGTTAGTTATTAGGTTATTAATAGATTTAATCAGAATTAAAATAAATAAATAATACATTTAACAGTACATTACAATAGTGAGTAGAACAATACAATAAAAGCTAGTTTTAGATTTTTAACGTAAAATGTTCAGCGTATAATGTGGGCATTTATAAAAGATAGCTTACTTTTAAATGTTGCGATGGACATGAGGATGATCATATTTGGGATTCTGTGGCATCTAAAGCAGCCGAATGACGAATGAGCGAACAAACAAACAATGAATCAAGACAAAACAACAACAGCTCGACAGACTTGCAGTGTCTCAAACCCTCGCTCCCTACATAGACAGCAGCTTTTAGAGCATCTTTATAGCATGCAGATGCATTTAAGGGAATCAAACAATTGCAATTATGCCTTAAGATGCTGTTTATATAGATGACTCACCAGGGTTTAGGACACAGCCATAATCTTTATCTGTGTGCTATATGCTAAAGCGCTAGCTGTCAGAAACACGACAACATCAGCGACCACCCTCAAGCCTCTCTCATAATATTGATATTCTGAACCTTGGTGTCCACTTATCTGCAGAATAAAAGCTAGTACTCACCAAATTTGCTGCAGGGATTATGAGTTTAATAGAGGAAAAATGAGCGAACGCCTGTTGAAAGTTCCTCTGTCACATTAGCGCCGCGCTAACACTCGCACACCGGTCTCAGAGCCACAGTGGCGGCAGCACGTGACACAGCGACCCCTGCAGGACTGGAGGAGACACGGCGCATTACACTGAAGCACCCGCACATTCAGACATGGATCCAAGACACATTTTATTCATCTTCTTCAGGAGACTAAGGATCATTGCACCAGTCTGGAGAACATTTTGTTCATTTTACTTGTTTACTTTATTTAAAAAAAAAAAATCTTTATTTATTGGGGGTATGTGGATTGAAGTTTGTGAATAAGAGATAGAGAGACAGACAGAAAGACAGACAGAAAGATAGATATATGGATGGATGGACGGATGATGGATAGACAGACAGACAGATAGATAGATAGATAGATAGATAGATAGATAGATAGATAGATAGATAGATAGATAGATAGATAGATAGATAGATAGATAGACAGATAGACAGACAGAAAGATAGATATATGGATGGATGGATGATGGATACATAGATAGACAGACAGATATATAGATAGATAGATAGATAGATAGATAGATAGATAGATAGATAGATAGATAGATAGATAGATAGATAGATGGTTAGAACAACAGACAGATAATAAATAAAAAGACAAACAGACAGATTGATAGGTAGATAAGCAGGCATAGATAGATGGATGGATGGGTAGACAGACAGATATATATATATATATATATATATATATATATAGATAGACAGATAGATAGACAGACAGATAGATAGAGATATATATATATATATATATATATATAGATAGATAGATAGAGAGATAGATAGAGAGAGAGAGAGAGAGAGAGAGAGAGAGAGATAGAGATATATATATATATATATATAGATAGACGGGTAGAACAACAGACAGATAATAAAGAAAAAGACAAACAGACAGATAGATGGATAACCCATCACAGGAGTGAAATCACATTAAAATGAAGCGCGCACACTAGTGAGAGAACACGGTGCTGCAGCTCGTGCCCGCGCGCGCGCTCACTGAGAGAAAAGCAGCTCATCGTCATCTCACAAGGACTGCACACACACACACACAGAGAGACAGAATAACTCAATGCCGATATAAGAGCCGTCCTGAAAGCGTGATCGAGAAAGAGAGAGATAGAGAGACAGAATAAATCAATGCCGAAATTCATTTGAAACACATTCATTCGTTGCCGGTCATCGCGATGGGGAACCGGGGGATGGAGGATCTGATTCCTCTGGTCAACCGAATGCAAGATGCGTTCTCCGCCATCGGTCAGAACGCGGACCTGGACCTGCCGCAGATCGCGGTGGTGGGCGGACAAAGCGCCGGGAAAAGCTCCGTGCTCGAGAACTTCGTGGGGAAGTAAGTCGTTCATGCATTATAATCACATGCAACACCTAATAACATACAATAATAAAGCAGTATCAATCTTATATTCCAGCTCAGTCATGCATCAATGATATGCAAAGGTCATTGTGATGATGATAACCTTTAAGTGTTATTGAGGCATGATGGAGGATCATACAATCACCAGCCATTTTCACAACAACACATCTAAATCTAGTTACATAATCCCCCTCAATAGTCATTTATAGTGTATTCTTCAATATGCATTAGTGCATCATCATCATTAGTGAAATCTGTAATGAGGATGATAATAATAATAATAATGCACAAGCTCAGAAGCCATAATAGAAATACTGTGTGAAAGATGGATGCTGATGCAGATTCACCGTTGTGTTGCTGGAGATTCAGCCTGAACAAGGCAGATAATAATGAGCTGAGATTATGCATAAGCAATTAAACATAACAATTATCTGCCCTTTTATTATGGAGACGTTCTCTAATGTTGCATGGCATTGTTTCAATATAAAAACAGAAAACATTTGATTTCATGCATGCAACAACAACAACAACATCCTCATTAGTAGTTAGTGTTTGCTAGCTAATTAAACCTCTTAAAGTGTGTTTGTGCTCCAGACATGAACGATTCCTCAAATCTACTACTAAGTGTTCAGATGCACCATTTTCACCTGCTGGACCAGAAAACAGCTGGTGAAACACTACAGATACACATTAAATGACTCGAGTCACATCTAGATATCCAGACGATCAGAGATGTGACACCATAGCAACCTAGAACATCTTAGCAACGCCCTAGCAACCACCCACAACATTCAAGCATCATGGTGGTGTTTTAGTTAATGTGAAATGTCTCATCATGGAGCACAATCTCAGAAAACAGGCATAATTATCGTAAGCTTTTCAGTGTAACGCATTATAAATATTGAGAAGGACGATGCCAAATTATATTATTTAGGTAAAGTCTGAAACATGATGCTGTTTCTAAGGATATATTGGTGATTGACAGGTTTTAATCAACATTAGCATTGCTCAGAATTGGCAGCCCTCACATCACATAATATCAACACTGAAATAAATAAATTCATCGAGCGACAGGCTCGTGTTGCACTGACTTCACTGCCAGTGTTTTAGGACTGTATATTAAATCTGGAGGGGGAATATTTTTGGTTGTGTGTGTGTGTGTGTATGTGTGTGTGTGTGTATCTAAGTCTTACACTGCATGATTCAGCAACTCTCGCTGTTGACGGAGGTCGTGTGTGAGGCACTGATGCTCTCAGAGAGCCACATAACAGCAAAATTAACTAGATTTGTGAATTTAAATTTATTTTTGCCATACTTGTGGAATATGATCCCATTTAGTTCTAGTTATTGATTTCATTGAGCTGATCGTGAAGAACTTTGTGTGGCAGCTTCACCATTCACGTTACATAAACACTGTTTAAAACATCGTTTATTACTGTATAACCAATGAATGAACATTCATACATGAAGATATGAATAGATCTGAGGTGTCAGTCACAATCTGTAAAGAAAAAGACAGTCACTACAATTTTTTTAGATAATAAGCTTGATAGAATAAAAAGACAAATCACATTATGTCAGTGCAATAATTTGCCATTTTATATATTTTTAATTCAATGCAACAGAACTGGATCCCCTAAGTTAGAGGGGTCATGACATGGATTTATTTCTTATTTTAATACACTGCATAAGTGAACACACCCATGCTAAAGTTGACTAAAAAGAGGAATAAAAAATCATATTTTGGAAATTGATCTTAATGCCTTAATTTTAAAAATGAGGAAAATCCAACCTTTAAGGAAACCAATTTTCTTTGTGAATGAATAATGTATCGTAAATAAATAAATGTTATTCCTTAAAATACAGGGTGCATAAGTCAGGACACCCCTATGTTAAATTCCCATAGAGACAGCAGATTTTTATTTTTAAAGGCCAGTTAATTCATGAATCCGGGATAATATTCATCCTGATAAAGTTTAAAATATCCCACATCATCACACACCCTTCACCATAACTAGAGATCTGCATGGGGAACTTTCCACAAGATCATCTCTCAATGCAAATCAAACCAGCTATTAGCCTAACTGAAATAAAATTATGCCAATCATAAGCACTGGATGTTCCTTGATGTTCACTTGTTATGTTATTTAAGTCTAATTGCACAGAAAACAAATTTATATGTGGAAAAACTATTTTTAACACTCATTCTGAGCCTCTGTCTGAAATGATCAGTTTTTAAGGCGCGGCTCCTTTAAGGCTTGTCAGTAAACCTTCTGAAGTCTGTAGAGACTGAAACCAGCTATTTAAACACTTCTTTCACTCTTCTTCAATTTGTCCTGTTGTCGACAGACTCAAGCAAGTGGAGCACATCAGAAAATGAACACACATCTGTATACTGTATCAGTGTATCAGCATCAGTCATTATAATCTGAACGCACATCTGTATACTGTATCATTGTATCAGCGTCAGTCATTATAATCTGAACACACATCTGTATACTGTATCAGTGTATCAGCGTCAGTCATTATAATCTGAACACACATCTGTATACTGTATCAGTGTATCAGCATCAGTCATTATAATCTGAACACACATCTGTATACTGTATCAGTGTATCAGCGTCAGTCATTATAATCTGAACACACATCTGTATACTGTATCAGTGTATCAGTGTCAGTCATTATAATCTGAACACACATCTGTATACTGTATCAGTGTATCAGTGTCAGTCATTATAATCTGAACACACATCTGTATACTGTATCAGTGTATCAGGATCAGTCATTATAATCTGAACACACATCTGTATACAGTATCAGTGTATCAGTGTCAGTCATTATAATCTGAACACACATCTGTATACTGTATCAGTGTATCAGTGTCAGTCATTATAATCTGAACACACATCTGTATACTGTATCAGTGTAGACAGCGTCAGTCATTATAATCTGAACACACATCTGTATACTGTATCAGTGTATCAGTGTCAGTCATTATAATCTGAACACACATCTGTATACTGTATCAGTGTATCAGTGTCAGTCATTATAATCTGAACACACATCTGTATACTGTATCAGTGTAGACAGCGTCAGTCATTATAATCTGAACACACATCTGTATACTGTATCAGTGTATCAGGATCAGTCATTATAATCTGAACACACATCTGTATACAGTATCAGTGTATCAGTGTCAGTCATTATAATCTGAACACACATCTGTATACTGTATCAGTGTAGACAGTGTCAGTCATTATAATCTGAACACACATCTGTATACTGTATCAGTGTATCAGTGTCAGTCATTATAATCTGAACACACATCTGTATACAGTATCAGTGTATCAGCGTCAGTCATTATAATCTGAACACACATCTGTATACTGTATCAGTGTATCAGGATCAGTCATTATAATCTGAACACACATCTGTATACTGTATCAGTGTATCAGTGTCAGTCATTATAATCTGAACACACATCTGTATACTGTATCAGTGTATCAGTGTCAGTCATTATAATCTGAACACACATCTGTATACTGTATCAGTGTATCAGTGTCAGTCATTATAATCTGAACACACATCTGTATACTGTATCAGTGTATCAGTGTCAGTCATTATAATCTGAACACACATCTGTATACTGTATCAGTCATTATAATCTGAACACACATCTGTATACTGTATCAGTGTAGACAGCGTCAGTCATTATAATCTGAACACACATCTGTATACTGTATCAGTGTATCAGGATCAGTCATTATAATCTGAACACACATCTGTATACAGTATCAGTGTATCAGTGTCAGTCATTATAATCTGAACACACATCTGTATACTGTATCAGTGTAGACAGTGTCAGTCATTATAATCTGAACACACATCTGTATACTGTATCAGTGTAGACAGCGTCAGTCATTATAATCTGAACACACATCTGTATACTGTATCAGTGTATCAGTGTCAGTCATTATAATCTGAACACGCATCTGTATACTGTATCAGTGTAGACAGCGTCAGTCATTATAATCTGAACACACATCTGTATACTGTATCAGTGTATCAGTGTCAGTCATTATAATCTGAACACGCATCTGTATACTGTATCAGTGTAGACAGCGTCAGTCATTATAATCTGAGCACACATCTGTATACTGTATCAGTGTATCAGTGTCAGTCATTATAATCTGAACACACATCTGTATACTGTATCAGTGTATCAGCATCAGTCATTATAATCTGAACACACATCTGTATACTGTATCAGTGTATCAGTGTCAGTCATTATAATCTGAACACACATCTGTATACTGTATCAGTGTAGACAGCATCAGTCATTATAATCTGAACACACATCTGTATACTGTATCAGTGTATCAGCATCAGTCATTATAATCTGAACGCACATCTGTATACTGTATCAGTGTATCAGCATCAGTCATTATAATCTGAACACACATCTGTATACTGTATCAGTGTATCAGTGTCAGTCATTATAATCTGAACGCACATCTGTATACTGTATCAGTGTATCAGCGTCAGTCATTATAATCTGAACACACATCTGTATACTGTATCAGTGTAGACAGCATCAGTCATTATAATCTGAACACACATCTGTATACTGTATCAGTGTAGACAGCATCAGTCATTATAATCTGAACACACATCTGTATACTGTATCAGTGTAGACAGCATCAGTCATTATAATCTGAACACACATCTGTATACTGTATCAGTGTAGACAGCATCAGTCATTATAATCTGAACACACATCTGTATACTGTATCAGTGTATCAGTGTCAGTCATTATAATCTGAACACACATCTGTATACTGTATCAGTGTATCAGCGTCAGTCATTATAATCTGAACACACATCTGTATACTATATCAGTGTAGACAGCATCAGTCATTATAATCTGAACACACATCTGTATACTGTATCAGTGTAGACAGCATCAGTCATTATAATCTGAACACACATCTGTATACTGTATCAGTGTAGACAGCATCAGTCATTATAATCTGAACACACATCTGTATACTGTATCAGTGTATCAGTGTCAGTCATTATAATCTGAACACACATCTGTATACTGTATCAGTGTATCAGCATCAGTCATTATAATCTGAACACACATCTGTATACTGTATCAGTGTATCAGTGTCAGTCATTATAATCTGAACACACATCTGTATACTGTATCAGTGTATCAGCATCAGTCATTATAATCTGAACACACATCTATATACTGTATCAGTGTAGACAGCATCAGTCATTATAATCTGAACACACATCTGTTTACTGTATCAGTGTATCAGCATCAGTCATTATAATCTGAACACACATCTGTATACTGTATCAGTGTAGACAGCATCAGTCATTATAATCTGAACACACATCTGTATACTGTATCAGTGTAGACAGCATCAGTCATTATAATCTGAACACACATCTGTATACTGTATCAGTGTATCAGCATCAGTCATTATAATCTGAACACACATCTGTATACTGTATCAGTGTATCAGTGTCAGTCATTATAATCTGAACACACATCTGTATACTGTATCAGTGTATGAGCATCAGTCATTATAATCTGAACACACATCTATATACTGTATCAGTGTATCAGTGTCAGTCATTATAATCTGAACACACATCTGTATACTGTATCAGTGTATCAGTGTCAGTCATTATAATCTGAACACACATCTGTATACTGTATCAGTGTATCAGTGTCAGTCATTATAATCTGAACACACATCTGTATACTGTATCAGTGTATCAGTGTCAGTCATTATAATCTGAACACACATCTGTATACTGTATCAGTGTATCAGCATCAGTCATTATAATCTGAACACACATCTATATACTGTATCAGTGTAGACAGCATCAGTCATTATAATCTGAACACACATCTGTATACTGTATCAGTGTATCAGCATCAGTCATTATAATCTGAACACACATCTGTATACTGTATCAGTGTAGACAGCATCAGTCATTATAATCTGAACACACATCTGTATACTGTATCAGTGTATCAGTGTCAGTCATTATAATCTGAACACACATCTGTATACTGTATCAGTGTATCAGCATCAGTCATTATAATCTGAACACACATCTGTATACTGTATCAGTGTATCAGCGTCAGTCATTATAATCTGAACGCACATCTGTATACTGTATCAGTGTATCAGCGTCAGTCATTATAATCTGAACGCACATCTGTATACTGTATCAGTGTATGAGCGTCAGTCATTATAATCTGAACACACATCTGTATACTGTATCAGTGTATCAGCGTCAGTCATTATAATCTGAACGCACATCTGTATACTGTATCAGTGTATCAGTGTCAGTCATTATAATCTGAACACACATCTGTATACTGTATCAGTGTATCAGTGTCAGTCATTATAATCTGAACACACATCTGTATATTGTATCAGTGTATCAGTGTCAATCATTATAATCTGAACACACATCTGTATACTGTATCAGTGTATCAGCATCAGTCATTATAATCTGAACACATCTGTATACTGTATCAGTGTATCAGCGTCAGTCATTATAATCTGAACGCACATCTGTATACTGTATCAGTGTATCAGCGTCAGTCATTATAATCTGAACGCACATCTGTATACTGTATCAGTGTATCAGCATCAGTCATTATAATCTGAACACACATCTGTATACTGTATCAGTGTATCAGCGTCAGTCATTATAATCTGAGCACACATCTGTATACTGTATCAGTGTATGAGCGTCAGTCATTATAATCTTAACACACATCTGTATACTGTATCAGTGTATCAGCGTCAGTCAATATAATCTGAACACACATCTGTATACTGTATCAGTGTATCAGCGTCAGTCATTATAATCTGAGCACACATCTGTATACTGTATCAGTGTATGAGCGTCAGTCATTATAATCTTAACACACATCTGTATACTGTATCAGTGTATCAGCGTCAGTCAATATAATCTGAACACACATCTGTATACTGTATCAGTGTATCAGCGTCAGTCAATATAATCTGAACACACATCTGTATACTGTATCAGTGTATCAGCGTCAGTCATTATAATCTGAACACACATATGTATACTGTATCAGTGTATCAGCATCAGTCATTATAATCTGAACACACATCTGTATACTGTATCAGTGTATCAGCGTCAGTCAATATAATCTGAACACACATCTGTATACTGTATCAGTGTATCAGCGTCAGTCATTATAATCTGAACACACATCTGTATACTGTATCAGTGTATCAGCATCAGTCATTATAATCTGAACACACATCTGTATACTGTATCAGTGTATCAGCGTCAGTCAATATAATCTGAACACACATCTGTATACTGTATCAGTGTATCAGCGTCAGTCAATATAATCTGAACACACATCTGTATACTGTATCAGTGTATCAGCGTCAGTCATTATAATCTGAACACACATCTGTATACTGTATCAGTGTATCAGCGTCAGTCAATATAATCTGAACACACATCTGTATACTGTATCAGTGTATCAGTGTATCAGCGTCAGTCATTATAATCTGAACACACATCTGTATACTGTATCAGTGTATCAGCATCAGTCATTATAATCTGAACACACATCTGTATACTGTATCAGTGTATCAGTGTCAGTCATTATAATCTGAACACACATCTGTATACTGTATCAGTGTATCAGCATCAGTCATTATAATCTGAACACACATCTGTATACTGTATCAGTGTATCAGCGTCAGTCATTATAATCTGAACACACATCTGTATACTGTATCAGTGTATCAGTGTATCAGCGTCAGTCATTATAATCTGAACACACATCTGTATACTGTATCAGTGTATCAGCGTCAGTCATTATAATCTGAACACACATCTGTATACTGTATCAGTGTATCAGTGTCAGTCATTATAATCTGAACACACATCTGTATACTGTATCAGTGTATCAGCATCAGTCATTATAATCTGAACACACATCTGTATACTGTATCAGTGTATCAGCGTCAGTCATTATAATCTGAACACACATCTGTATACTGTATCAGTGTATCAGTGTATCAGCGTCAGTCATTATAATCTGAACACACATCTGTATACTTTATCAGTGTATCAGCATCAGTCATTATAATCTGAACACACATCTGTATACTGTATCAGTGTATCAGTGTATCAGCGTCAGTCATTATAATCTGAACACACATCTGTATACTGTATCAGTGTATCAGCATCAGTCATTATAATCTGAACACACATCTGTATACTGTATCAGTGTATCAGTGTATCAGCGTCAGTCATTATAATCTGAACACACATCTGTATACTGTATCAGTGTATCAGTGTATCAGCGTCAGTCATTATAATCTGAACACACATCTGTATACTGTATCAGTGTATCAGCATCAGTCATTATAATCTGAACACACATCTGTATACTGTATCAGTGTATCAGCGTCAGTCATTATAATCTGAACACACATCTGTATACTGTATCAGTGTATCAGTGTATCAGCGTCAGTCATTATAATCTGAACACACATCTGTATACTGTATCAGTGTATCAGCGTCAGTCATTATAATCTGAACACACATCTGTATACTGTATCAGTGTATCAGTGTCAGTCATTATAATCTGAACACACATCTGTATACTGTATCAGTGTATCAGCGTCAGTCATTATAATCTGAACACACATCTGTATACTGTATCAGTGTATCAGTGTCAGTCATTATAATCTGAACACACATCTGTATACTGTATCAGTGTATCAGCATCAGTCATTATAATCTGAACACACATCTGTATACTGTATCAGTGTATCAGTGTCAGTCATTATAATCTGAACACACATCTGTATACTGTATCAGTGTATCAGTGTCAGTCATTATAATCTGAACACACATCTGTATACTGTATCAGTGTATCAGCGTCAGTCAATATAATCTGAACACACATCTGTATACTGTATCAGTGTATCAGCGTCAGTCAATATAATCTGAACACACATCTGTATACTGTATCAGTGTATCAGCGTCAGTCAATATAATCTGAACACACATCTGTATACTGTATCAGTGTATCAGCATCAGTCATTATAATCTGAACACACATCTGTATACTGTATCAGTGTATCAGTGTCAGTCATTATAATCTGAACACACATCTGTATACTGTATCAGTGTATCAGCGTCAGTCAATATAATCTGAACACACATCTGTATACTGTATCAGTGTATCAGCATCAGTCATTATAATCTGAACACACATCTGTATACTGTATCAGTGTATCAGCGTCAGTCAATATAATCTGAACACACATCTGTATACTGTATCAGTGTATCAGTGTCAGTCATTATAATCTGAACACACATCTGTATACTGTATCAGTGTATCAGTGTATCAGTGTCAGTCATTATAATCTGAACACACATCTGTATACTGTATCAGTGTATCAGTGTCAGTCATTATAATCTGAACACACATCTGTATACTGTATCAGTGTATCAGCGTCAGTCAATATAATCTGAACACACATCTGTATACTGTATCAGTGTATCAGCGTCAGTCAATATAATCTGAACACACATCTGTATACTGTATCAGTGTATCAGCGTCAGTCAATATAATCTGAACACACATCTGTATACTGTATCAGTGTATCAGTGTATCAGTGTATCAGTGTCAGTCATTATAATCTGAACACACATCTGTATACTGTATCAGTGTATCAGCGTCAGTCAATATAATCTGAACACACATCTGTATACTGTATCAGTGTATCAGCATCAGTCATTATAATCTGAACACACATCTGTATACTGTATCAGTGTAGACAGCATCAGTCATTATAATCTGAACACACATCTGTATACTGTATCAGTGTAGACAGCATCAGTCATTATAATCTGAACACACATCTGTATACTGTATCAGTGTATCAGAGTCAGTCATTATAATCTGAACACACATCTGTACACTGTATCACTATCAGTCATTATAATCTGAACACACATCTGTATACTGTATCAGTGTATCAGTGTATCAGCGTCAGTCATTATAATCTGAACACACATCTGTATACTGTATCAGTGTAGACAGCACCAGTCATTATAATCTGAACACACATCTGTATACTGTATCAGTGTAGACAGCATCAGTCATTATAATCTGAACACACATCTGTATACTGTATCAGTGTATCAGCGTCAGTCATTATAATCTGAACACACATCTGTATACTGTATCAGTGTATCAGCGTCAGTCATTATAATCTGAACACACATCTGTATACTGTATCAGTGTATCAGCGTCAGTCATTATAATCTGAACACACATCTGTATACTGTATCAGTGTAGACAGCATCAGTCATTATAATCTGAACACACATCTGTATACAGTATCAGTGTAGACAGCATCAGTCATTATAATCTGAACACACATCTGTATACTGTATCAGTGTAGACAGCATCAGTCATTATAATCTGAACACACATCTGTATACTGTATCAGTGTATCAGCATCAGTCATTATAATCTGAACACACATCTGTATACAGTATCAGTGTAGACAGCATCAGTCATTATAATCTGAACACACATCTGTATACTGTATCAGTGTAGACAGCATCAGTCATTATAATCTGAACACACATCTGGCAAAAAAACTTGAGAACCTCAAGGAACATATTAAAATAATTAAAAAATCCATGTCATGATCGCTTTAAACGCACAAAAGCCTCTTAGATGTCAAAAGATCATGGCAAATTTGATTTCTAATGTCATGACCCCTTTAATTTATTTTGGTTTCTATGAAGGATCAGGATTTTGGATACGGACGCCTTGCAGATGGTGAGAAGAAGCACAATCTGCTATTTAAATCTGGCAATATTAACATCATTACCTCTACACTATTTTAACAAAAGCCTCTTCCTATATTTAGACCTCGAGTCAAACTCTGCAATTATCCTGCGGAAGTTCGTTGTTCAAAATCTGGAATGCCTCGCAAATCTCGGAAAACTATTAATTACATCTAAATAAAGATGCTGTGTTTTTCACCACAGGAACAATCAGTGACTAAACCTCTAAATAAACCTAAATAATAAAGTTATATTTAGTGTAAATGATCAAGATGGCAGGATATTGTTTGTCATCTCTGCAGCGTATTATAGTTAAGCAACATTTCTAATTTGATTTATTTTAACCTCTAAATATATTTATAGACATGTTTTTAAAAAACAACTAATAAAAAATTTTAAGAATACACAACAAAATTGCTAAAAGTTTAACTAAAATTAAAATGAAACCAGAAAATTCTATAAAAAAAAATATATATATATATATATATAACTAAAGTAGTATATTATTACAGTTTAAAAATAACATTGCATCTCCATCATGTTCAAAAATATTTATGGAACAATTTAGTCCCAGAATAAACAGTTTTCAGTGAATAGTACATTATTTTCTCTTTAATCTTAGTGGTTATTGAGTATATATTGCCTTGAAGAAAAAGATAAAAACAGCTAATTTAACAAAAGTTGGCCTCTATAATGGGACTAATATCACAACAGGAGTCTACAAATATATATAAGACATTTCAGCAAAAACAGTAAAATGGTTATGAATCTCAAAACTAAGAAACAGAAAATATATAAAAGGTAACTTTGTTACCAAAAATTGGCTTCAGAAACTGACTGTAAATCATAAACTGCACAAAATTACAAAATTAAAAAAAACAAATGTGACAAAACACATACAATTATTATAATTATTATTATTTTTAAATCCTCATTTACTGAAAACACAGTTCAAGCTTTCAGAAACAAACAAGGTAGGACTTTATAAGATCATTTGTTTCCAGTAGTAAATGCATTAAAAACTAACATGAACAAACAATGTGCAATATTTTCTAATAACCTCTGTTCATGTTATTTGTGCACTATTTTTAAAGTATGAATCAGACCAGACTTAGATGAAGTGATGTGCATAAGTTTATGTGTGTTTCATGAACACATTCACACACGATCATTGGATGCTCTTCTGTGTTTGTAATCTGTTGGCCTTGATTAAGCTGCTCACGGTTGATCCTTTTTACTTTTAATAGAAACGCTCGGTCTTATGTTTGCATAAGTTGATGCATTGGTTGCATTGCTATTGTCATGGTAATGCATTGTTTGTGTGCTTTGGGTGTAGTTTTCCACAAACAAGCAAACAAACAAACAGACCAAAAAACCAAACCCCTGCAATTTGTCTCATTAAAGCATTTTTTGCCTCAACAAACACAAAAACCTCTTGAATGGACTGTTATATCGATAAGATTCGAGGAGAATCATAACAGTACAAACTTTGATTTGAAGCAAAACGTTTTTAGAAAATCTGACAAAAAGTCAAAGGTTTAAGACTGTGAACTTAACTTTAATGAGGGACTACAAGTCCTTCTGAACTACAATCCCATGAGGAATTGCGAACAGCATAATAGAGTTAAAAACGATGAAGAAATAAAAAACTACTCATTTTCAAATGTTGATTATATATACTGTATATATATAAAAAGACAATATATTTTAAGTTAATGGCAAAATATGCATAAATATACAAACATTTCAGCATTTTGAGAGCGTAGAGAGATTAACTTGATTCTGTAATTCGCAGTGCTTCATGGGAGTGGGCGGAGTTAATGAGATCTTTTGGCGCATGTTGCTTTCTTTATTTATAACATGATTATTAAAATTAAAAAAAGCTGTAATAATGTGGGCTTCAACAGAAGCAAATATCTTAGATTAACAACCTAATAGCTCACTGTAGAGCTGACTTTAAAGTCCCCCTGTGGTGTAAATCCAGCTTTTAATGTTGTTTATATGTCTATGTGGTGTTTTTAATATCGTTTAACACAACCCATGTGTAAATTCATAAGTCGACAGCATTGCTGAGTATTTTCTGCTTAAAACTGCAGTGAACCAAAGACAGTCTCAAAAACACGGTTTGAAACCGCTGGTGTTTCTGACGTCACAAACTACCTTGTAACCAATCAGATCAACGTGTGTCATCGTCAACGAGTGGATCTCTGAGTGAGTGAGTGAGTGAGTGGAGGCGGGGCTCATTTGCATATTCATAGAACCACGCATACTAAATGAGGCAAGGGTGTCGAGTTACATTCAAGATATTTAAAGGCAGGAAGACATTTTTTCAAGGATAAACATTTAAATATGTTGTTTTGTGATCAAAGATGAGTTTTAATGGATAAAATGATTGACTACAGGAGGACTTTATAAGTTATCGTTCAAAATCAGTTTCGCTATGGAGAAAGTGAATGGAGTTGCACTCTATGCTGGAGTGTAGTAGGTGGTTGTGTGTTTCTGAGGTGTTTTGATTTGAGTGTGACGTGACAGTAAAGCTCGAGGTGTGTTTAAAGCAGCGTGAGACCAGTGATGGCGTGTTGGACGATATGAAGTCAGAAACTCAGAAACTCTCATTGATTAAGGGACACCGTGTTCTTCATCCTAATTTGTGAGCAAGAGCGTGAAATGAGCTTCAGATATACATTTGTCCGGCTTTTGAATCTTAACAAACGTTTTCTGTCGAGCCGTAATGAAGTCTTATGAAAGCTGACGGATGATGGATGTGGCTGTGATTTTCTCTCTCTCTATCATTCTCTCTATCTCTCTCTCTCTCTCACTCTCTCTCTCTCTCTCTATCTCTCTCTCTCTCTCTCTCTCTATGTGTCTGAGAGCTCGTCTTCAAACATGCAAGCGTGTGTAATGCTGGGAATTGTAAAGTTTGGTTGGGGCCACACCAGTGTTGGGGGTAACTTATTACAAGTAACTTGAGTTACGTAATCAGATTACTTTTTCAAGTAACTAGTAAAGTAACGCATTACTTTTTCAATTTACAACAAAAAATCTGAGTTACTTTTTCAAATAAGTAACGCTAGTTACTTTTTCACATTTATTGACTGACAGCTCTCCTGTCCCCATGTTGAGAGAAATAAAGTGAGGTGTTGTGTGCATTTGCATTGAACATGCATTTACTCATCTCACTTGCACAAAAACATTCAGTATTCCTCAAAATGAATAAAAACAGTCAAATGCAATCTCAGAATTTTGTGCAAAAGTTTTATAATTAACTATGTTAAATTACACAAATATACTTTATGTATTTAATCTCACTTTATTAACCAATGTCTTTGCTGCTGACCTACAATGATCTAATTCAACCATACTAATAAGCAAAAATGACTTTAGATTCTCCTGTATCCTATTGTAATTTAATCAAGAACAGCAGCAGCTGAAAGGTTTGTTTGAGCGGCGCCCTCTACTGTACAGTAGTAAATAAGCATTTCCTTCAGCCTTAGGCTTATTCATTTAACTTTTGATGTGAAAGGGCCTTAACAATTGGCAAAAATAGATTGTTTTAGCTGTTATTAAAAAACAAACAAACAAGCCCATGCAGGTGAGAAAAAGTAACGCAAAAGTAATGTAACGCATTACGTTCCATAAAAAGTAACTAAGTAACGTACTTAGTTACTTTTTTGGGGAGTAACGCAATATTGTAATTTATTACTTTTAAAAGTAACTTTCCCCAACACTGGGCCACACACTCTCAGGAAAAAAGGTACAAAAGCTGTCACTGTGGTAGTATCTTTTCAAAAGGTACACCTTTGTATCTAAAGAGTGCATATTGGTCCCTCAAAGGTGCTTATTGGTACCAAAAGTGAACATATTAGTACCTAAATGGTACATATTAGAACCCTTTTGAAGGGTACTGTCCCAGGGACAGCTTTTCAAAAGACGTGTATGAAATTCTCCGGTAAAAAATCCCCTTACTCCATTTGATGCTTGATATTGGTAATATGTTAATAATACTGTATAATGACACATGCAAGTGTCTGACCATATATATAAAGCCATAATATCAACTATGACAGCGCAGTGTTTAATTATGTAAACATTGCAGTGTGTTTTTCATTTCCTGAAAAGTAGAATTTTTGGAGATACGATGTTTCAGGACAATAATCATTTAATCTTGATTATCTTGTTTTCATAAATCAGAATCATATCTGAAATTGAAGTTCAGTGAATCATCCAGCAAACATTAATCCGCTACATGTTCCCGCATCATTAAACCGGCTGAGAATGTAACGTCCAGGATCACATGTTGTGTTTCAGCACCAAGGACAGCTCCGGCTGCGAGTAACACTGATGTTTCATTCAGTACTGTTCTGATCTGTGCACACACACACACACACACACACACACTGCAAAAATGCTTTTCTTACTTAGTGTGTTTGTCTTGTTTCCAGTCCAAATATCTAAAAATTAAGATATCAAGATGCATCTACTAGATGAGTA